>NC_140196.1:115000-152500 GCF_965226575.1 Pagrus pagrus | reverse complement strand
TATATAGACCTGCATTAACAACCCATAGAACTGTGGTCACACGTGTGACTTGTTATTTCCGACAGGTTTCCATTTGTGGCCATCTCCATCGCCTTCACCATCAACAAGCAGGTAAACTCACCCGTCAGTTACAGGTTGGGGTCAGGGGTCAGAGGTCAGCGGGGGGTCAGACAGGAAGTGGACTAACATGTAGTTTTTGTTGCCATCAGACGGAGTTTGGGATTGTGTACAGCTGCGTGGAGGACAAACTGTTCTACGCTCAGAGAGGAAGAGGAGCATTCCTGAACGGAGAGCCACTGCACGCCTCCGGGCAGGAAGGTGACATCACTCACACCTGTGATATCACACATACTGTTCAGGTGGTATTGGATTTGTTCTGATTGTTCTGTATCCTCCAATAAGACGTCAGCAAGTGTGTGGTGGTGACGGAGATTGGGGCGGAGCGTGATGACCTTGCACTGTCCACCATGACCTCCAACATCTTCAGACTGCTGAAACTACCTGTACACGGGTAAGACCATCCATCAAACGCACCTAATCTCCTCCATGTTTCACAGTGAAGTCAATCAATCAATCAATCAATCAATCAATCAATCAATCAGGTGTTTACTAAAACACTCCCATCACTCCCAGCGTGCGTGCGTTGGGGACGGCAGCAGTCGACATGTGTCAGGTGGCGACGGGTGGAGCCGATGCCTACTATCACATCGGGATGCACTGCTGGGACATTGCTGCCTCTGCCCTCATCGTCCAGGAAGCCGGAGGTGTTGTCACGGATACGGACGGTCTGTAGCAAACATGTGATGTCATGTCATATATGTCATCTGTGATGTCACATCTCACCTATGTGTACCTGCCGGCATCGTGTGCTCCTCTCATTGGTCCGTTTGACTCCTCAGGCTCAGAGTTCAACATGATGTCCAGGAGAGTCATCGCTGCCAGCTCCTCCGCTGTGGCCAGTCGCATCGCTCAGGTCATCCAGGTGTTCCCCTGTCGCCGTGATGACGAGGACCCCTACAAGTGTGTGTGTGGAGCTGCAGGTCTGAATGGAGTGTAGGTCAGCTGACACCAGTCTGATGGCATCGTTTCAGCAGAATGTCGTCATGTTTGTGATGAAGTGTGATGTGATTTAGAAACCCTAAATAAACCTGAAAAACACCTGTATCCTGTGACACACCTGTTTCCTGTGACATACCTGTAACCTGTGACACACCTGTGACCTGTGACACACCTGTAACCTGTGACACACCTGTGACACCTGTGACACACCTGTTACCTGTGACACACCTGTGACACACCTGTTACCTGTGACACACCTGTGACACACCTGTGACTTGTGACACACTTGTAACCTGTGACACACCTGTGACACACCTGTTACCTGTGACACACCTGTGACACACCTGTGACTTGTGACACACTTGTAACCTGTGACACACCCGTGACTTGTGAGACACCTCTAACCTGTGACACACCTGTTACCTGTGACACACCTGTAACCTGTGACAACCCAAACCCTACTCTAAAGTAGACGTCATACTGATTGTCGCCTGAAGCAAGTCTGTGAACTGAAATTCTAATTAAATGACATATACAACAAAAATGAAGAATATGCCTGTATTGCGATGCGATGTATTTAAAGATTTTTATACCAGACTTTATAAATCTGAAACTAATCCATCATTAAAAAAAGGAAAAAAATCCAGACTAAACAAATGAAGGAAATTGGACGGGCTATCAGTAGAATATACTAAAAAATATATTGATATTCTGACGCCCGTACTGACAGGTGTATATCAAAATCAGAATCAGAATTCCTTTATTAGTCAAGCAAATGGAGAAATTTGTGCGTCACAGCAGCCAAAGGACAGTTCAATACAACAATTAACAATAATAATAATAAAAATAAACAATATAATAAAAAGGTAAGAAATAGAAATAGACTCATATGTAGTGTGTAGTGCAGTGTGGGCAGTGTATTGTTATTAATAAATAATGAATATGAGTATGAAAATTGCCCAGTTAGTGCAAACCAAAATGAGAAATGAGTTATGTATAGAGTTTTTATTGCACAGTGCACAGTGAGGTCTACTGGAGCAGTGCTGGTTGTAGAGTCTGACAGCAGCAGGACCTGCGATACCTCTCCTTCACACACTTGGACCTGCGATACCTCTCCTTCACACACTTGGACCTGCGATACCTCTCCTTCACACACTTGGACCTGCGATACCTCTCCTTCACACACTTGGGGTGTATCAGTCTCTCTCCCCTAACCCTAACCCTCTCTGAAGGAGCTGCCCAGTGCTGTGATTAGGGTTGGGCACTGAGAACCGGTTCCAAATAGGAACCGGTTCCTAACGTCCGGTTCCGGAACCGTTACGAAGATGTTTGAATTTCGATTTTTTTTTTTCGTTCCTAAATGCCCGCACTAGTTTGTTTCCGGGGTTTGTATTACTCCACCCGGCGTGCTCCGTTTGTTTACGGGGTTTGTATTACTCCCCCCCGGGGGATCATCCCTATGTTCCCCGGATCCTATGTTCCCCGGGTCCTATGTTCCCCGCTTTGTATGGAACTGGGGAACATAGGACCCTTTTTTAAAAAAAAGGTCCTATGTTCCCCGCTGTTCACCCAAAGGGTCCTATGTTCCCCGCTGTGTATGTGACCGGGTTAGGTGAAGGGTTAGGGTTAGGGTTCCCGACCGGGGAACATAGGACCCGGGGAACATAGGACCCGGGGAACATAGGTACGCTCCCCCGCCCGGGGTGCTCCGTTTGTTTACGGGGTTTGTATTACTCCGCCCGGCGTGCTCCGCTAGTTAGAAGAACATCACTCGTGTGAACATGGACCGTAAACTTATTACTGCCAAAGGAGGATGCACAACAAACATGACAAAACTCCTTCGCCTGCAGCATGGTATAATAATTAAAGAGTGTACAGTGTTTAACTCGTTGCACCGCTCTCCTGCTCCCGTCGCTTCCTCCACTTCGGACAGTCAACCATCAGCCAACAACTCCTCGTTGCGAACGGAATCAGGTACAAGAAAATTATGATTGTCTTATTCTTAACAGAGTAGCTAAAGTTATAGACTACCAATTGCTAAAACTTTGTCAAATCTGTTCATAGCTGTTGAAAGCTCGCAGAGTGATGCTAACGTTAGCCAGTCTGAGACGTTTCTTCAACCAGCAGAGAAACGACGTGACACCTCATTCACTCTAGCAGCGAGGGGAAAGTTCAGCGGAGCAAGTCGAAGAGTGCCACGGAAAAGTAACAGCTGATGTGGTGAAAAGGCTGCATCCCTTTTCAGATGTCGAATCGCCCACATTTAGGTACCATAGCAAATAAGAATAACGTTAAGCTAAATAACTTAGCTGGTAGCTACTTGTTATCTACCCCTGACCTAACGTTACAGTAATAGTTCAGGTTTAACTTTATTGACAGATTTGTCTTTGGCGCAGTGCTCATTTCATTTAAATACATCACAAAATATGGACGTGCTAAAGTGTATTTATTGTACATTGCTCTTATTCTCTGTTTAAAAGTTAAATGCTAAGTTAAATTTACTAAAGATACCTAATGTTTGTTTTTGTGTTTGCAGGGATATGATCCATTCAATAAACCCAAAGTACACCCCCCCTACTGGCAATGTGAATAAATAAAAATGGCCTGTGTAAAGGCTTTTTCAAATGAAAAAACTCTCCTGTGAAATCTGTGACCTGTTGACCTGCACAACTCAAAGAATCGGAATCGAGAATCGTTTAGAACAGGAATCGAAATTGAGACTCGGAATCGGAATTGTTAAAATCCAAACGATGCCCAACCCTAGCTGTGATAGTGACCTGCAGGGGGCGGGACTCCTTCACCAGCAGCGATGACAGCTTGTCCATCATCCTGCTCTCTCCCACCACCTACACTGGGTCAAGAGGGCATCTCAGGATGGAGCTGGCCCTCTTCATAAGTTTATCAAGTCTCCTCCTGCCTGCTGCCGAGATGCTGCTGCTCCAGCAGACTACACCATAGAAAATGGCTGATGCCACCACAGAGTCATAGAAAGTTGTCAGGAGTGCCCCCTGCACTCCAAAGGACCTGAGCTTCCTGGTGGACCTGGTGTTGGTCCACCCCCGTGAGCTCCAGCTTGTCCCCCAGAAGTGCAGGCTGTATGGTGTTGAAAGCACTGGAGAAATCAAAGAACATGATCCTCACAGTGCTTCCAGGCTTTTCCAGGTGAGACAGTGATCTGTCCAGGAGGAAAATAGAAGAGGTGGGGGGCAGCAGAGATGACTGGGCCGGGGGAGGGGTGGGTGTCTGGTCAAACCTATTGAAGAATAGGATCAAGTTGTTCACCCACGTCTGATCCCCGGCAGCCTGGGAGTCTGGTTTCCTCAGCCCATAGGTCGTTTTAAGGCTTTTCCAGACTCCACTGATGTTACTCTGCTGCAGCTGGACCTCCATCTTCCTCCTGAAGCTGTTCTTCCCCTCTCTGATCTTCCTCCTCAGCTCCCTCTGCACAGCCTTCAGCTCCTCCTTGTTTCCTGACCTCCTTAAGGAGAGCCTTTATGTCACGATTAATCCAGGGTTTGCTGTTTGAAAAACACTGTACAGTCCTGGTGGGTACAGTGTTTTCAACACAGAAGTTTATGTAGTCCGTTATGCATCCTGTTAAACTGTCGATGTCCTCCCCATGAGAAACAGACAGTTCTTCCCACACAGTTGAGTCAAAGCAGTCGCTTCAGACTCCTCGGTCCAGGCTTTAACTGTGCGGGTCTCCACTGGTTGCCTGTTTACGAGGGGCATGTACACAGGCAGGAGATGAACCAGTGTGAAATACCCGCCAATATTCGGGGGGGTCCCCATCTCCAGATTGTTGCGCAATACCAAAATAAATTGTCTCAATATGCAGTAGGCCTATAACATTACAATATTTCATGGATGCAAGCCAAGACAATCAGTCTATAGCCTACATGACAACCAGGGATGTTGGGCCCCATGAAAAGAAATCTAACTGGGCCCTTGTATAGGCCGGCGGAAAAATGTGATGCTGTTTTATGTAAAACTATGCATTTTAATGATATTTTTATATCATTCCCATATTTGTGAAAAGAACAACATGACAGTTACTTGGTTACTGCTCACTGTCTCTCTTGTAGTCCCACATGCAGGTCAAATTTATCTCCACAACTGTAGACTCACAGGTGGTGGCGTTGGATTTGGGGTGAAAAAATATATATGGGGCGATATGGTCGTTGCGATTTAATCTCCTGATTTCCAGAAAATATAAACATTTCTCTGATTGTATAGAGAGTTGTATTGAGTCACACAGTCTGCATGTGCATGTCTATCTCCCTGGCTGTCTCTGAAACGGAGGGTCATGTAGTTCATGATGTTAAGCTTTGCTAGGTAATATTGATAGATAATGTTACATGACATTGTTGCTATGATGCTGATTAATTCATGTTATGCAAAAATACATGCTCCAAGCTGTCCTGGTTGACTGCCTCCAAAGCAACATACCAATATTAGTTTAAACCAGTCTTAAACAGTGTTAGCCAGCTGTGATACAGGATTGGCATAACCTCTTAGCCTGCTTATAATATAACATATAGACCTCGATTATGAGACACCCCCCTTTTCTCTTTTTGAAACACTTTTGAAGACTAAATCTTATTTTTATAAAGAAAAGAATTAAATCTGACTAGAATGCACCAGTAATTGTAACACAGTGAAAAAAACAAGGTAACGTGATATCTTTAAATGAAATTGTCTTGTTTGAATAGGCCAGAAATTAAACTGCAGCCTAATGGTAGGTCTATTTTCTAACATAATTTAACCATCCAAATGAAAAACAGAATGACATGTTTATTTTAATTATCCTCTGCCTCATTGATCACCAGGATCTTAAAGTTGGATTATTCTCCACCTCAGTTCTTGGCTTTCTTGGCCTACTTTTCACCCTCTGAAAATGATGGTGGATCATCTGGCATTACCATTACTGTCTTCTGAAGGCCGTCGCGGGCTTAGTTTTTAAGATTTTTTAAGCCATGAGCGTCATAGAAATCTTGAAATTGAAATGAATCCGCTGATACCAAACATGTCATGCTAGCTTACTGGGAAAGGAGCTAAATATCGCTCCAAATGTGAACTGTTTTACCCCGAGGTCCACGACCTCAATGTGAAACGATCACTTGTAATAATGACTTTCAGTCACTTGATGAGGGATGAGATGAGGATGAGGAACCTGCTGCTGCTGAAACTGAGCAGATACAACAAGCCAAACATCACCACGGCGGTGCTCTCTGAGACCACAACCAACCACCAGGCCTACACAACCTGCGGTCTTTCCATTCCCACCTGCTTCTAGTCCAACCAGCCGGCAGGTCACCTGTGCTAGCAGCAGTAGCAGCTAACGTTACCTCAGCACCTGCTGCGTCCTCGGACCACTCGGCCTCAACTTCACGTTGTTCCTCTGGGGAGTCACTGGGTGGAAGAGGACCCTCTGTTCTGGTACCGAGTGGGCCCACTGTGCTGGCTGCACCAGCATCGTCTTTCGGTGCCTCTTCATCTCTGAGTGCCGCCTTCTGGATGTGAACCCAAAGTGTGTGAGTGATACACTCTGTTAGCTTTCGCTTGCTAGCCATGTTTAGTATGACTTCTCAACATTAAGTCTTTCTTCTGTTTGGCGCACATGGCTTCTATACGTGCGCAGGACCGGCTGCTCCGCATGGCAACAAATACAACATATTAGTGAATAAATGTTTTGGATTCTGAATACTGGACATGGTGAGCTTAAACACATTTTAGTGGCAATTAGTGACAATAAAATATTTTATTTTTTATTTTTTTGACAAAATTTGAGACCCCCTTCAAATGTTGCTTTTGAGGCTTTCAGGGGGTCTCATGGGTTAATCGGGGGGGTCGAGCCCCCCTGGACCCCCCCGTATTTCGCACACTGGTTGTATGCCTCCTTGCTGTTGGCATAAAATAAGTCCAGTGTTGTATTGTCTCTGGTGTGGCAGGTGACATACTGTGTGAATGTGGGCAGGGTGGAGGACAGAGAGGCATGATTGAAGTCCCCAAAGATCAGGAAGAGGGCCTGTAAGTGCTGTGTCTGCAGGCATATTTGTAATTTGAAATGGCCAAGCTAGTGAAACATTGGAAACAATATGATTCTCACTTGGATAAAAATAGAGGAATCTATTACAGCCTCTTTTAGTTTTAGTTTAGTTTAGTGTGTTTATTTCGGTCTTGTAAAAAAAACAAACAAATACAATAGACAAATATGAAAGTATAAATACAAAACAAAACGTAACAAAACAAAACAAAACCAAATCAGAACAAAAACAAAACACTACAGTGCACTTTGACCGAAAAGGTGCAGGCTGAAGCATCAGCTTATTTTGCCTACCCTTCTTAAATTAACATTTTCCGTTCACTCATTTTAAAAATTGTGACAGAACATAAAACCTGCATATTCTACATACAGCAGTTTATGAGCACACTGGTATTTATAATTCAGTTTTATATTTATTAATAATATTATTTTTAAATAACTTTTTGAATCTGTTAAGTGTGCTGCACAGTTTGATTTCTAATTCTAGATTATTCCATTGATTGACTCCTTTAATTGATATACATCTTTGTTTCACATTTGTTCGTACCTTTGCTTTTGTATACTCATAAGTCCGTCTTAGTTCATATCTACTGGTTCGAGTCTGAAACATCCTCTGGACACCATCTGGGAGCATATTATTATTTACTTTATACATAATTTGAAGTCCACAAGGTCATTGAATTTTAAGGTCTGTAGGTTTATGAAAATGTGTTTGTTGAGTCTCGATAATCAGCCCTGTTGATTATCCTTATTGCTCTCTTTTGTAATATGAAAATTGGTTTTGTAATTGTTTTATACGCATGCCCCCAGACCTCTATGCAATAAGTAATGTATGGCTCAACAAATGTTCGGTACAATAACTGTAATGAGTATTTGTTGAGGATGTATTTTGTTTTATTTAATATTGATTCACCTTTCAGGACAAACCAAACTGACACCTGGAGCCGAAAATGTTTTATCCCCAAGAAGACATAACTGAGGGGAGTGTGGCAGTTCGGTTTGGTTCATGACTGCAGCAGGAGTTGTTTTAAAGAACTGGGAAAACAGAAAAAGCCCAGAAGTGACTGAATGGATCAGATGAATGACAGCAGCTGCCTCTTTTGAAAATGTATTGGCTCAAAATGAATAATACAAAAGGGACATTGTCTGATGTCGGGATAACTTCTGTCTATTTATTAAAGGCTTGTGACAAAGTTTATATGTGAAATGTTTACATTGTCATTAAAGACCGTCTCTCTGCTCTTTTGTCTTCAGTCTTGTGTCTGTGTGTAGAAAATGTAATTGAAAGAAAATCAATACAAATTTGAATATTAACTTACTAAAAGGTCGAGAGGGGAGAATCACCAAAGGGCAGAATGATCCGTTAATGACCCGTCGTCAGGTGAAGATGACGTCATCAAAGCCCGCCTGATGACAGAGCAGCTCATAGACAGTAGGCTCGTTGGAGATGAGCCAGGCCTGCGCAGAATCGATCGCCGGCGACCACCGCACAATGCATGCCAGTTAGATTTGTGTCCGACTTGATCCCGACTTGCTCTGACGTCATGCACGCGCCTGCAACGATAACCTCGTGGGATCAAGGCGGCTGCAGTTGTTAGAGTCAGGCGCCGCAGTTGCTCTCCACCGACGGCAAGACCTCAGGGCATGATGGGAAACGCCTGGCTGTAGCCTGATCAGAGAGCTGATTGATAAAGAAATTCTTATTCAATAAATATGACTTCCAAGGGCTAACATCTGCCCAGTCATTCTAATTCTCACTTCAATCATAACCACAATGAAAGTAGTTATCATTTTAGAAAAAAAACACTTTGCATGACCTCAAAACCGTGAACCTAAAAACTATTCACACCAAGTCAAACTTCAGTTCTGATAAATATAGCCTATTGGTTATTTATTGGACAATTGCAGTAAAGCATGAGAAATACATTCTTGAGTGACATCATTAGCAAAATCCTAACCCTAACCCCTGACCCATCTCTTCTGCTTCAATTTCATCAGCGAGCAAGAACGCATACGCAACTTCTTCAGCCATAGCTATCCGACCGTGTTCTGCAGACTACAGGTAGCCTACAGGTGGATCTGACAGGATGTAAATGTTTCTGTGACTTCCTGTATTTTCTCTGACGGCGGCTAGAAGCTGCAGTTTGTTGTCAGCGCCCCCTGCTGCTGCCGCCTGGTCTCGTCCACCTTCCAGGCGAGGCGCAGTTCATCTCCAACGAGCCTATATATGTTCATGGTCATCCCTGAAACCAGCTGATGGAGGGCTGCAGCATAGACATATATACGTATATATATATATATATATATATATATATATATATAAATATATAATGTCTATGGGCTGCAGCGTGTAGGTGGTGAACTGTTGCAGTTTCCTGACTGACCGGCAGGAGGCAGCAGCACTCTGCTGCTGCTCGAAGAAGAAGAAGAACCCGGAAGTGAGCGTACAGACCAGTGACCCTCAGCAGCAGCAGCGGCAGATTACCGTCACACTAAGTACAGGTAATAGATTACTTTGTTGGTGTTGAAACGCTTGTTGTCTTGTTGTTGTTGACATGTTGGTTCCGGTAGAAGAGAGAAGAAGAGTTTATTCTCTGACTGCAGAGTTCAGGTTCTGTTTGACATCCGCTACACCAGACTCCGTTCATAATCTGCTGATTTTAAGATGCTTTTCTTTATAAAGACACACGCTTCCTGCACGTCATCACGTACTGTCGGTTAATACGACTCATTGATAATCCATCAGTCAACACCTCACATTGATTAAAAATCAATAATCCAGAGCCTGGAGGCTCCGAACCTCCCTGTGTTTGTCCCGTTTAATGATTTATTTATATTATTTATTATCATTATTATTGTTGTGGTTGTTGTTGTTGTAAGTCATCCTGCCTCCCTAACATATCTTTGTCACAAGTGTTTGTTTGAATCAAAGATGGTCATGAAGTCAGAGTTTCACCGTTTCTAAAGAAACAGTGTTTTGTCTTAAACTGTGAGTTATTGAATGAAGTCTGGTGCAGAACTCTTTGGAAGAGAGAAATCACATTGACTGACAGGATGAAACGAGAGTCTGCAGATATTATTGATTCACCTTTCAGGAGTCTGATCACAGCAGATCACTTCGATAAGGCCAGAAATCCTAACGAGTTCATCATTGAGTCCGTCCAATGAGTGAGCTCCCCCTGACCCACAGGTCAGTGATCAGCCTGACTTCTCCTGTCTCATCTCCTTATAAGGAGCTGCTCCTCCAACATGGCCGACCTCTGGCAGAACTCCATGGATCACGCTGTCGCCGCTGCACGAAGAGCCGGACAGGTCACACACTGTGTGTGTGTGTGTGTGTGTGTGTGTGTGTGTGTGACACTGTATCAATCGGGTGTACTGATGACTATTGATTAGGTGTATTGATGACTGTATTGATCAGGTGGTGCGGCAGGCTCTGCAGGACGACAGGAAGGTGATGACGAAGAGTTCGTCTGTTGATCTGGTGACACAAACTGACCAGAGGGTGGAGCAGCTCATCATCCATTCAGTGAAGGAGAAGTTCCCCACACACAGGTAAGAAGCTCCACCTCCCTCAGTGTGCGTGTTATTGATTATCAATCAGTTCCCCAGGTCAATACTGTCTAGAGATATTATATATCGTGTATGTGTGTGTGTGTCAGGTTCATAGGGGAGGAGTCAGTGGCTGCAGGTGAACCTTGTGTCCTGACAGATGACCCTACCTGGATCATCGACCCCATCGACGGGACGACCAACTTTGTTCACGCGTGAGTTTATTCACTGAAACACAGTGACATCATCACGTCATCATCAGCTGACATCACTTCCTGTCACCATGAAATAAAAATGAGTCAGTTTAAAGGTTCAGTTCGGCCAAACAAACACATTCAGGTTCAGACTGTGTCAATAAAGTTTCATCTGAAACATTTTGGAAGTCAATGAGTTTTCAGTTAAATGTGTGAGATAAGGTGTGTGGTTCACACAGGCTGAACATATTTACAACATAAACTCATCATCAAATGTCCACAGTTTAATTATAAAGCTCTTCATGTGTTAAAAACCGTTAGCGGTTGCTAACAAGTGTCTGAATGAGACTACAGAGGTTGTCGGGGACATTAAACGTCCTCACAGCGAACACGGAGACTCGTCTCCTCACTAGTCGTCTTTACAGGCCCACTTTAGTTACACACTGTTCTCACTCTGACTTTACAACTTGTACATTGATCAGTTTATAGAAACCTGGATAGTAATTGTGCAGTAAGACGCTCAGTGGTGGAGACGTTTGAGTCATGTGACCGTGAGGTCGTCTGTTTGTAGCCTAGCATTAGCTTTTTACTGCTACACATTTAATTTACACCTCAAACATCACAGAGTGGAGTTCATCTGTGGAGATTATCTGCTGAACAGAACCTGAAGGATCAGAACCTTCACATTATCTTCTGTAATAATCCCACAGAGACACCAGAGAGATGCTAACTTCAGTTAGCTACAGAAACACATCATCCTGCTGAACTGTGTTAACACACAACAGACAGTTCCATCAAAAACACTGACAACACACACTGACCTTTAATAACCTCCAGTGTGAAATGAAATATAACAATGATATAAATATGATTAAATAGGTTTTCATGAGTGTGTAATTACAGGGAATCTTTAGAGTGAGTCAGCCATGTTGCACCACCATGTTTCTACAGGAGCCCAGAGCAGACAAACAGAGAGGGACTGTAGGGGAGGGGGAGACGAGGGGTGTTCAGTTGGTTCACAGAGCTTTAATGTCTTTGACAGATTTCCTTTCGTGGCTGTTTCCATCGGATTCTCCGTCAACAAGCAGGTGAGGTCACTACGGTCCAGTCTGCACTACAAACTACCAGTGATGGAATGTAACTAAGTACATTTACTCAAGTACTGCACATAAGTAACATTTTGATGTACTTGTACTCTACTTGAGTATTACCATTGTCTGCTACTTTATACTTCCACTCCTCTACATTAATAACATTAGTTACCAGTTACGGGGTGGCTGTAGCTCAGTGGGTAGAGCATGTGACCAGCAACCAGAAGGTCGCTGGTTCGAACCCCGGCGCCCCTGGGTGGAACTGAGCTACATGCCGAAGCATCCTTGAGCAAGATGCTGAATCCTAGAATTGCTCCTGATGTGCAGCTGGCACCTTGCGAGGCAGCCTCTGCCGTCAGCGGGCCCTGCGATGATCAGGGGAGATAAAGCGGCAACACCCCGTGACTTTACTTTACTTTACAGATTACATGCTGCATCAAAGTATCTCTAACATTCATTTATTTATCATCCATCACATAAAAAATACTGATTCTGATCATTCTATAGTATAGTGTGGTATAGCATGGCAGTACTAGTACTACAGTGTACCACAGTGTAGAAAGTATTAGTACTACAGTGTACCACAGTGTAGACAGTACGAGTACTACAGTGTACCACAGTGTAGAAAGTATTAGTACTACAGTGTACCACAGTGTAGACAGTATTAGTACTACAGTGTACCACAGTGTAGACAGTATGAGTCCCACAGTGTAGACAGTATTAGTACTACAGTGTACCACAGTGTAGACAGTATGAGTACTACAGTGTACCACAGTGTAGACAGTATGAGTCCCACAGTGTAGACAGTATTAGTACTACAGTGTACCACAGTGTAGACAGTATTAGTACCACAGTGTAGACAGTATGAGTCCCACAGTGTAGACAGTATTAGTACTACAGTGTAGACAGTATTAGTACTACAGTGTACCACAGTGTAGACAGTATGAGTACCACAGTGTAGACAGTATGAGTACTACAGTGTACCACAGTGTAGACAGTATGAGTACCACAGTGTAGACAGTATGAGTACTACAGTGTACCACAGTGTAGACAGTATGAGTACTACAGTGTACCACAGTGTAGACAGTATGAGTACTACAGTGTACCACAGTGTAGACAGTATGAGTACCACAGTGTAGACAGTATGAGTACCACAGTGTAGACAGTATGAGTACTACAGTGTACCACAGTGTAGACAGTATGAGTACTACAGTGTACCACAGTGTGCGTGTGGCGGTCCAGGTGGAGTTCGGGGTGGTCTACAGCTGTCTTGAGGACAAGATGTTCACGGCGAGGAGGGGGAGGGGAGCCTTCTGTAACGGAGAGCCGCTGCAGGTTTCTGATCAGACAGGTCAGTGATCAATAACACAACTCATTAATAAGTCATGGAACCAGGAAGTGTTTCTGTTCACATGTGATCCGAATCTGAATACATCTGAACCAGACTGATAGAAACAGGGAGTGCCATGAAGCTGTGGTCCAATCAGAGAGCAGGGTTTGACCCGTGTGACCTTCTGTTGTGTCAGACATCAAACAGTCGATCATCGCCACCGAGTTCGGCTCCAGCAGAGACCCTGAAGCTGTCGACAAGATCTTCTCCAGCCTGAGGAACGTCCTCCGCATCCCCATACACGGGTAACACTCCACACGTGATGTTATTACTGCAGTAATACTACGGATACTGCAGTAAAGTGACAGTGTGTGTATATGTGTTGTCAGTGTACGTGGAGCCGGCACTGCAGCCGTCAACATGTGTCTGGTGGCGTCCGGTTGTGTTGAGGCCTATTATGAGACGGGGATCCATGTTTGGGACGTGGCCGCCGGCTCGCTGATCGTCTCCGAGGCCGGAGGAGTCCTGATGGACACGGAGGGTAAAGACTCTGAGACAGACAGACAGACACTGTCGCTGTGAGCATGCTCAGTTTAAAGACATGTTGTCTCCCTGTGCTCAGGGGGAGAAGTGGACTTGATGTCCAGAAGAATCGTTGCTGCCAACACCAGAACCATTGCAGAGAGGATCATCAGAGAGATCGACTCATTCAGTCCAACCAGAGACGATGCACCGTCACCGTCCAATCAGTGAGGACGTGTGGTCGGGGAAACTACAGATTTTGTGTGTTTCGTTTTTAACATTTGTGATAATAAAGTTTAACATAAAAACAAAAACACGTGTTTGTTTGATTTCACTTCTGTCCAGTATTTACCTGAAGACAACAGGTGAAACTGCCCTCATTCCTCCATCCTTACGTCCATCCAGTAGGGGGCAGCCTTGACAAGAGTTTTTGACAACAACAAACATGGCGGCCAGTAAGGCAGAGGGCTATTCCAGCAAGGAGGTTCAACAAACTCTGAGTCTAACCCTGAACTCCGAGCTGACTCACCCTGTGAAGTGAAACTCTGAGTTTTCAGTCCCAGAACAGCTGATCTGAGTCAGGTAAGTCGACTCTGAGTATGTAACTCTGAGTTGAGCTCGTGCCTGACGACTAGTAAAAAGCCATCATCAATGGAGCTCCGATACTGTGATTCACCATGGCAACGGGAGAAAACAGGAAGCACTTTCTTTTCTATTAGCCTTTGAGGAAGTGGTTGAATGTTGTTCAATGTTTTATTTTATTTTAGGCTATTTTATTTAATTTAAATCGGCTGAAAATGAAATATAAAAACAGTCTCACGATGGCTCCTCACTTGGGTTTTATTTTTCATATATTAAACAAAGTAAAAGTTTATTCAGTGGATATTGTAACTTGTAGTAGCTTTTACCACCAACAGATGCTGTTTAACACACATCTGTGTCCAACATCCTGCTGAGCAGATGAACATGAAGTGGTGCTCACCTCCACCTCCACCTCCACCACGTCCGCCAGAGGCAGAGGAGCTGGTCCTGAGTCAGCTCGCTGGGTGACCAGAGGCAGAGGAGCTGGTCCTGAGTCAGCTCGCTGGGTGACCAGAGGCTGAGGAGCTGGTCCTGAGTCAGCTCGCTGGGTGACCAGAGGCTGAGGGCGTCACTCACCCCCAGGACCCAACATTAGAGGCAGACACACACTTACTGTCTACAGACTGAACTAGAAGTCAGTTAGTCTTATGCTCAATGCGGCGGAAAACTAGAAACACGGACTTTGAAATTACGTTGTTGGAAAAAATCCAATAGGCTCTACTGATGGTTACTGTTGTAGCTGTCTGTGGGAAATACAGAAAGCCAAATGAAATGTGAGTTATTTCTCTGTTTCTGGCTGCTGAAGGTGATTGATTAACCTGCGAAGTGATTAAAGAGGATTGTTCAGATCTGAGAGCACGTCAGTGATGACGTGTAGCCTGATATTCGCTGTGCGGCCGGAGAATATTGTAGTGAGGGAGTGACATTGGGCCTGAAACTCCCAGGAAAGGGCGGCAATCAGTGGCTGATGCGGTGCACCTGGGTGGGGAGGAGACTCACCTGGGTCAGTGGCTGGAAAGAAAAGAGGCAGGGGGGGAAGAGAAAGGAGAGAGAGACGGGAAGACGTGAGAGCAGTCGGCCTGATTTGTTTGGGAGCGAGCGGCACTGTGGCGGGTGGGTGTTGTTCGCAGCTTATAGTGCTGCCGGCAGTGAAGACAGTCGAGTAGGGGAGCTCGTCTGCTGGTCAGGAGGGGAGGCCAGATACCTCCTTTAGGTAGCGAGGGACCGGAGAGTAGCCGTGCCTGATCTGTGCTCTTATACCCCAGCGGCCGCTCCAGTGACACCGGCCGCGCCGAACGACTCCACGCCTGCCAGCTGACGGAGCAGCCTCGCCCGGTGTACATCCCAGCTCCACTGCCTAGACCCCACGGGGGGGTCTCGTTACCAGGCTGGGCAGGATAAGTCCATTCTCTTAATTTTCTTCACATAAACTTATTTGTAGTCCTGTCAGTTAATGTCTGAGTGTTACATGATTTTCTTCTAAAGACTTTTTAATGAACTGACGTCGAGGTGCCAGCAGTCCCGTTAAGGGCAGCTCATTACCGTGGCAGCGCTCTACCTCCCCCTAGCGGCAAAAGTGGGGTTCGACCCGCTGTTGTAGTGGTCCCTAAGGAGCCAGTGTGATTTTGAGCTCCCTTGGTGTGTAGTGTACCAGTTCCAGTTGCTGTGCAGTGAGTCCTGTGTGCAGTGTCTCTCTTTGGGTGTGTTCTCTTGTGTGCAGTGTTGGTGTCGCCGGATGGTGGAGTACCTGCCTGACCTGCTGGAGCTGCCCTCATTGGTCTGCTGGCTGCAGACGTCCCTAACTTAATAATTAATTGAAAATAAAGATTTGTCTACTTTTATACTTATCTGTCTGTGGTGGGTGCTCTCTGGCCTCTAATACCGGACCAGACCGGGTTAACAAAGGTGGTGGCAGCTCAACGTTACCTTAAACATCAAAATGTATTACAATATAAATGACGGACTGATGAGAAGCGGTCTGCTGTTCGGTTCAGTCCTCGTCAGGGAGTGAGAGCTCATCTAAATTAATCTAAATTCTCCTCCTGGTGTAAAACTATGTGAATTATTTCTGCTCCAACATGATCGGACTGAGAAGGAAAGGACAGCCGCTGTCAGACAGCTCCGTCACACTCAGGGTTTCTTCAGGTGAACCTGCCAGTGAGCAGGTGAGGTCCACAGAGTCAGTTACCGCAGTAACATGTTCACAGAGTCAGTTACCGCAGTAACAGACCAGAGTTTAAGTTATCTCTCTTTCTGGAACTGAACACTCAGAGTTTCTCTCATCTCAGGGTTAACAAACTCAGAGCTTTCACAAAACCCGCTTTCTGGAAGACCCCCCAGTTGTGATAATGTACTTGTTAGGAGGCAGGCTCGTTGACGGCCGTGGTCTGTGAGGTCATCAAACACGTTGCGACATGTGGACGGATAATTGTCTGCACTGATTTTACCAATGAGACAAACAGACAACAGATGTCCTCTCCAGTACTTTCAGATGTCTGCCATTGTTCAAATGACGTCGTCGTGTCCTGTCGGTTGTCTTGCTTGAACTATGAGCCTCACTGCCCCCTGTGATGTCAGCTGGTACTGAGCACAAACAGACAGAGACAGACAGTCTTCAGCTCACAGCATCCAGCAGCTGGAGCTTTTGATCAGACCTCATGGTCTTACTTGGTGGCCTAGTTGTCATAGAAACAGCAGATGTCCAGATTTACTTGAAGGACTTTTGGTTGATGTTGGCTGAAAAGTGGAAACGTCTTGAAGCCTCAGCTGTCAGGTTCAGTCCATTTAAAGCAGAAACACAGGGTTTCCTGTGGTGTTACTGTTAGCGCAGCATTAGCCCAGAGTTAGCTCAGCGTTAGCACTGTGTTAGCACTGTGTTAGCAGCCTGGATACTGTGTCTGTCCTTAGGCTGCTGCTGCTGAAGGTTTTATTCTGAGTCATTTTCTGACTGACATTAAAAGACGTTAATCTTTTCATTAAGAATCTTAATACAGATTTCTATTTTTAAAGTAAAATCAACAAATCATTGTAAATCTGACTCATGATTTCAATTCAATATTTAATTCAGCAGATGTCTGACTGATGTGCTCTGATGTTTGTCATTTATATATTTTTTAAAAACTATTTTTTCATTATTATTTTATAATAAATTAAATATTATATCCATTCAGTTGTTAGGACGACTTCAAGTCTTTTCTCTCTGGTCAGTCTGTAGTTTTATGATAATCCTCCAGGTGTCGCTGCAGTCACCGCTTGAATACTTACATAGAAGACTTTTATTTTGACAGCCCGGATGTGACTGGTAGTATCTCCGGGTCGGTCGTCGCTGAGCTGGCTGTAGCACTGGCTGCTCTGTAACGGTGTTTTCTCGGACTTGTAGTGACCGTGTCTCGGTGATGGGGGTCTGTGCGGGTCCGTGCGGGTTCTCGTTGATCTGCCTGACCCTGCTCGTCTCTTCGCCCCCTCTGAGCGCATGGGACGCGGATCTGGAGCTGCTGGACCTGGTGGAGGAGATCCCACAGACCTTCTACCAGTTCCTGTCCCTAGACCAGGTCCGTGCTAACTGCTAATGTCTCCATGGTAACCGAGCAGCCGCGAGCTGATTGCTAATGCTAATAACAGCTGAGCGCCACGCACACACAGCGGGGCTAAGCTAGTTAGCATTTCAAGCAGAGTAGTGATCCCAGTTAGCTCCAGCTGGCTGGTGAAATTGGTTCAATTCCAGATGTGTGACTGCGATTAGCCAGCTCGGGCTAACAGCTAGCTCAGGCTAACAGCTAGCTCAAGTGTTCAGCTGGTTCAGTGTAATGTAAGAGGATGTAGTTTGTGGTAAATTGCATTGAATTGTAGGTGATATATGTAAGTAGTGCCTTTCACACCACAGACAGCTGTTAACCCCGGGCTAAGACAGCTGTTAACCCCGGGTTAAGACAGCTGTTAACCCCGGGTTAAGACAGCTGTTAACCCCGGGCTAAGACAGCTGTTAACCCCGGGTTAAGACAGCTGTTAACCCCGGGCTAAGACAGCTGTTAACCCCGGGTTAAGACAGCTGTTAACCCCGGGCTAAGACAGCTGTTAACCCCGGGTTAAGACAGCTGTTAACCCCGGGCTAAGACAGCTGTTAACCCCGGGCTAAGACAGCTGTTAACCCCGGGCTAAGACAGCTGTTAACCCCGGGCTAAGACAGCTGTTAACCCCCTGGCTAAGACAGCTGTTAACCCCGGGCTAAGACAGCTGTTAACCCCGGGCTAAGACAGCTGTTAACCCCGGGCTAAGACAGCTGTTAACCCCGGGTTACGACAGCTGATAACCCCGGGCTAAAACAGCTGTTAACCCCGGGCTAAGACAGCTGTTAACCCCGGGCTAAGACAGCTGTTAACCCCGGGTTACGACAGCTGATAACCTCGGGCTAAAACAGCTGTTAACCCCGGGCTAAGACAGCTGTTAACCCCGGGTTACGACAGCTGATAACCCCGGGTTAAGACGGCTGTTAGAGTTCACGTAGGTGAGTCCCCCAGGTGTCTGACTGAAACACTGACAGGTGATCTGTGAGGTGACGGCAGCAACCAGCAGATTTTAATTACATGATGACAGTGGTGTAACATAACTGAGTACATTTAGTCACATCTTTTAATTAAAGTTACTTTAAAACAATAATCAAGACTTTTATTACTGACACATTTGATCTGTTAGGGTCGATCTGCTGCTGCTGCTGCTGCTGTTAGTATCATGAGGCTGTGACAGCATACAAGGAAACTGTGTCCAGGTTCAGGTCTGTCTGTCTATCTGTCTGTCTGTCTCTGACCTGTCTGTCTGTCTGTCTCAGGATGCCCCAGCAGCAGAGATAAAGAAGGCGTATCGTCGGCTGTCTCTCTCTCTGCATCCTGACAAGAACAAAGATGAAAACGCTGAAACTCAGTTCAGACAAGTGAGACACACACACACACACACACACACACACGCTCTGTAGTTGACCAGTGTTAAACCTGCAGTGTCTCCCTCTTGTGGCAGTGAGAGTAATAGAGTAGATCTAACAACAGCAGTCACGTCCTGGTAGACAGCTGACTGGTTAATTTGTATTGTGGAGATAAGTGACATCATCAACACACAGAGGTTTATCTGGCAGTGATCAGTTAATCAGCACTGAGTTAAACATGAACATAACTATTGTCAATAAACTCCATACACACTCTACAGTAATGGAGAGCATCATCAGTAGCTGTGGCTACACAACGTCTCTTCAGTCCAACTGAAATCGCACTACTGTTTACGTGGACACTGAATCAAGACGCGCAAAGACGCTCCACCTACTGCGAAGTATCTACCTTACTGGAAATATAACAGAACTGTTCATGGAAGTGTTTCTTCTATTGATCAGATTAGAGATGTTCCGGTACCGATTCCAATACTTATGCTGTGGGTATCGGCCGATACAGAGTACTGATACCGATACCAGTGTGTTATAAAAAAAAAAATTATCATACTTCGCCTGCATGACTGTGATATGATTATCAATGTGGTGAGGCCTGGCTCAGGTTAAACCCTTTGTAAAACATGAATGAATACAGCAAATGAAAGCCATTTATTTTTAAATAGAACAGTATAAAATAGTAGTGCAACTTAACTAAATAAATCTAGGAATAATTATTTTTTTAAAAAGCACAACGCAGCAATTCAGCCGAATTCATCACAGAGAAGACAGGAAGTCAGACACAAAACAACAACATGAGCAACAACAAGCACAAAACAACAAGCACAAAACAACAAGCACAAAAACCTCAAATAAGAGACAAATATGCGCTCTTCTTCTAAACCTTCAGTCGGGAACACTTCGTGTTGTTGTGTTTATAACACATACATATAACTGCGGTCGTGCGTGATTATGTAATTATCGCGGGAATTCCTCGGTTTCGTAACTCCAGCTGTTCGGCGGAGCTGCGCTGTGGCGGACTCAAAACACAGCTGGTCAGCTGGTGGGGGTTGCCGGACGAGGACGACGGAGCAAAATCGTACCGGAGCTGTAAAGCTGCGGACACGTATCCAGTGGAAACTCGGAGGTAACGGAGCTAACCGGTAAATAGATTCCTATTTCTAATAAATTACGTGGTATCGGATCGGTGCCTGGACTCCAGTACTCGCCGATACAGATGCCAGCATTTTCGGCAGTATCGGAGGCATTTCCGATACTGGTATCGGAATCGGAACAACTCTAGATAAGATCATCAAAGGTTTACACCACCCCTCTGTAGCCCCGCCCAAACTGTTACTGTACAGAAGATTACAGGGCAACAACTGATGTTTGCGCTTAATAACCATAAAATGCATCAAATTCAATGTTTAATTCACTCAAATGGTTTGTTTTTTCATTTTCAGCTGGTCGCCATTTATGAAGTCCTGAAGGACGAAGAGAGACGACGCAAGTGAGTCCACATACAGCAACTCTCAACCAATCAGAGGACAACTAGTCAACACCTCTACAACTAGTCCACACACCCCTACAACTAGTCAACACCTCTACAACTAGTCCACACAACTCTACAGCTAGTCAACACCTCTACAACTAGTCCACACACCCCTACAGTTAGTCAACACCTCTGCAACTAGTCCACACACCCCTACAGTTAGTCAACACCTCTGCCACTAGTCCACACACCCCTACAGTTAGTCAACACCTCTGCAACTAGTCCACACAACTCTACAGCTAGTCAACACCTCTACAACTAGTCCACACACCCCTACAGTTAGTCAACACCTCTGCAACTAGTCCACACACCCCTACAGTTAGTCAACACCTCTGCAACTAGTCCACACACCCCTACAACTAGTCAACACCTCTACACCTAGTCCACACACCCCTACAGCTAGTCAACACCTCTATAACTATTCAACACCTCTACAACTAGTCAACACCTCTACACCTAGTCCACACACCCCTACAACTAGTCAACACCTCTACACCTAGTCAACACAACTAGTCAACACCTCTACACCTAGTCCACACGCCTCTGCAACTCGTCCACACGCCTCTGCAACTAGTCCACACGCCTCTGCAACTAGTCCACACACCTCTGCAACTAGTCAGCACACACCCTTACAACTAGTTCACACACCTCTACACCTAGTCAACACAACTAGTCAACACCTCTACAACTAGTCCACACACCTCTACAACTAGTCAGCACCTCTGCAACTAGTCAGCACACACCTCTACAACTAGTCAACACCTCTACAACTAGTCCACACACCTCTACAACTAGTCAGCACCTCTGCAACTAGTCAGCACACACCTCTACAACTAGTGGACACCTCTACAACTAGAGAACAGCTCTGTAATCCCTGTCAACCCTCAAGACATCTGTAATTAATCCTCAGACATCAGTAACTAGTCCTCAATCCCCTGTAACTAGTCGTCAAACAAGAGTAACTAGTCCTCAGACATCTGTAACTAGTCCTCACTAGTAGTTCCTCTGAGGACTCTATAGGTGGAATGCTATAGAAATAACATTTCTGTGGTCCTGCAGGTACGATGACATCCTGGTGAACGGGCTTCCTGATTGGCGGCAGCCGGTCTTCTACTACAGACGAGTGAGGAAGATGAGTAATGCAGAGCTGGCTTTCCTCCTCTTCCTCATTCTCACTGTGGGACACTATGCTGTCATCTGGTCCATATACCTAGAGAAACAGTTGGTGAGACAGCTAATCACAGCACAGCAGATACACAGACAGCCAACCACAACTCAACAGACACTCAGCCAGCCAATCATGTGATCTGATGATGAATCCTTCATGTTTCCAGGATGAGCTGCTGAGTAAGAAAAAGAAAGAGAAGAAGAAGAAGCTGAACTCCAGACCTGCAGAGGATCTCAGGTGTATCGGCCAGGACCGGACCGACAGGTATCACTATGACATCATCTCTGTACTTCCTGTTTTCTTGGTTTGTTTGTGTTTGTCACTGGTTGTTTGTTGTTTTAGAGTTCAGGACCGACCTCACTGGCAGGACATCCTCCCTCTGAAGCTGAGCATCTGGCTTTACCTGTCCATCAAAAATCTGCCACAGACTGTTCAGGTAGTAGATGAAGCAGTACAGCCCTGGTTTCTGGTCTGGGTCCTGGTCTGGGTCCTGGTCTCAGTCCTGGTCTCTGTGTGTTTCAGGAGGTGAAGCGGTACTATGAGGACTACCAGCAGATGAAGCAGCAGCAGAGAGAAGAAGCTGAGGCTGAACAGGAAGTTACCCCAAGTAAAGACTGTTAATCAACCGCTGGTTATTATTTCTGTGAATGAATAATCAGACTGTAAACTTACTGTTTACTTTAACTTCCTGTCTGAGCTCCATCACCTAGAGTTCTAACCCTAACCCTCCCGTGAGTTTAACTTCCTGTCCGCTATCTGTTCAGGGGAGAAGAGGCTGAAGGTCAAAAAGCCGAAGGTGGAGTTTCCGGTTTATGAACCATCTTCAGAGAACTTGACCTGCCAGAGTTACGACCAGACGACATCCATCGAGGAGATTGAAGACCAGATGGATGACTGGCTGCAGGACCGCAGAGCTCCAAAGAAGAAGGTGTGATGTGATTGATCAGCTATTTCTGTTTGAAATTGAAGACACAACATCTGATAGAGAACCTTCAGATCCTAAATGTCATCAGGCTGCAGACCAGACTGAAATGAATCACAGGTGTGACAGACACCTGGATGATGTCACTCTCTCTGTGTTTATGTCCTCAGGCTACAGACTGGACGGAGGATGAGCTCAGCCTCCTCAGCAGGTTGATGGTTAAATTCCCTGGAGGGTCTCCTGGTCGCTGGGAAAAGATTGCTCATGAACTGGGGCGATCAGTGACTGATGTAAGCCTGTTTAAACTGGCTTGGATCATTCAGGGGATCAGTTCAGGTTCATTATACAGACGGGCAGAACCAGTGTTCGACTCCAGTCACTCACTTTGAGCTGCTTATGTGTCTAATATAATAGTAACTGCAGGTGGTGGAACCACCATCTGAAACATGTTACTGACTGATTCCTTCAGTGATCACAAACTCAATCTGTTCTCGTCTACAGGTGACGGCTAAAGTCAAACAGATGAAAGACAATGTGAGCCACATGCCAGGTAAATTCTACTCATGTTGTGCTGTCAAGTTCTATGGTCACTATCAGGTTCTACTGTCACTGTCAGGTTCTTCTGTCAGGTTCTACTGTCACTGTTAGCTTCTGTTGTCAGGTTCTGCTGTCACTGTTGGGTTCTACTGTCACTGTCAGGTTTTACTGTCAGGTTCTACTGTCCATGTCAGATTCTGTTGTCAGGTTCTACTGTCAATGTCAGATTCTGTTGTCAGGTTCTACTGTCCATGTCAGATTCTGTTGTCAGGTTCTACTGTCAATGTCAGGTTCGGTTGTCACCATCAGGTTGTGCTGACCATGTTGTTGTCTGTTTCAGGTCTGGTGAAGCTGTCGGAGCTTAAGGCACCTCTTCCCCCTGTGAGGTCACTTCCTGTTGCTGACAGTGTGGTGAGTCAGAGAGGGGGAGGAGCCTGTGAAGAGGAGCAGGAGGAGGAGGAAGAGGCAGCAGTGGCAGTCAGGAGGAGAAACAGGAAGTCTGCAGCAGAAGCGGGCGAGTTGAAGGTCAGAGGTCGTCGGCAGAAAGATTTCGACCCAATGGCGGTGGGGGAAGAGGAGGCGGACCCTCAGGACAATAGGGAGAAGGCGGACCCTGCCGTCTGGACTCAGAACCAACAGAAACTACTGGAACTCGCTCTGCAACAGTTCCCCCGAGGAACCGCAGAACGCTGGGACCGCATTGCCAAAGTAGTCCCTGGGAAGACCAAGGTGAGGATGAAGACCAGACACATAGACAGATTGTAGTCTGGTTGATTGATTGATTAACGTACTCTTAAACCAGTAAACATCCTGACCGAGTCTCCAGCAGCAGCACGAGCACATAAAACAGAGACAGATTAACAATCCATCAGATTAAATCCGAAGACACACCACTGCACCAAGACGAGGTGACGCAGTGGTAACATTACAGTGGAACTAAGAGGCTCTCTGTGATCATCATCCATTCATCATCAAGTTTCCAAACATGTTTGACTTCCTCTGAGCATTAAATAAGTTGGTGCGCCGTGGAGACGAGTGCGTAACGAGACCGACATCCTGGTTACAAAGTCAACCAACACCAGAGATCATTAAAGTCTGCGAAGCTCCGTCACCAGATGTGTAAACAACCCAGATGTCACTTCTGCTGAGTCTTAGTGAGGCTCCTGCTGCAGATCTCCAACTTCAGCGATGAATACACCTGGTCTCAGTGATGCTCACACCTGGTCTCAGCGTCAGTTACACCTGGTCTCAGTGATGATTACACCTGGTCTCAGAGATGTTCACACCTGGTCTCAGTGATGATTACACCTGGTCTCAACGATGTTCACACCTGGTCTCAGTGATGATTACACCTGGTCTCAGAGATGTTCACACCTGGTCTCAGTGATGATTACACCTGGTCTCAGAGATGTTCACACCTGGTCTCAGTGATGATTACACCTGATCACTTTGTGGTTGGTGTTCCCTGACATCACCATGACAACAGTCCTGCAGTCTGCAGTCTAATCTCAGTCCAGTCTTGTGTCTCTGTAGACTTTGTCTCTGGTCTCCAGCAGCTCCTGAGGGAAATCAGTCTCCACTGTTCACCAGATGGTCTCTGACGCTCTGAGAGTGAACCAGAACAGATAAACATGAGCTGAGAGGAGCTGATTCATCTGATGGTTCAACAATAGACACACTGACAGTACAAACACATGCGTAGAAGTGATTTCATGACATCATTGGAAGGAGAAAATATTTATTTGTAACATTTGTTTTAGATGTGTCGTTTTATTTGGAAACTAGGATTACTATAAATATTCCAGAGAAGTGGAGGACACACCTGGTCACACTGAGCCCTCCAACATACACACACTGTGTCTGTGATTATTAAGCGACCGGTTAACTGATTGATCTGTGTTGTTTCTTCCAGGAGGAGTGTATGATTCGTTACAAGATGTTGGCGGAGCTCGTTCAGAAGAAGAAACAGGCCAAAAGCTGATAAAAGGTTGTCACCCCTGACTTGGCATCCTCCTGCTGTGACCTCCTGACCCCAGGTGACCTGTCAGGTTAACTGTCAGCAGCGTCTATTGTTCTGTTCAGGTGAGCTGCCTCCTGATTGGACTGAATGATATATTTTTTTTATTCTGTGTGATGTGGCGTCTCACCTGCTCAGTTGTGTTTTTATAACTTGTGTCAAAGGAAGCAGGTAACTCGTCTGAACCCACCTGACCAATGACCTCACAGCTTTATGTGCCTTAGCTCCGCTCAGCATGCTGTCAATCAACTTCTGTTCAACTGATCAATAAAAAGTATTTATTATCTCCTGTGCTGTTTCATTATTGTCTCCGTTTGTTCTGCTCATCATCTATAATCAATAATAAATGTTGTGGGTGTTCTGCAGTAAACCGTTCAGTCTACAGGGCCAGTCATCAGCAGAGAAGCATTCTGGGTAATACCATGAAAAACAGCTGTTAGACAGGAGATCAGACAGACAGACAGACAGACAGGATGTCAGTCATCCGGGTCATGGTAATTCTAAGTGCTGTATCGTAGTCGGCTGGACTTGTTTCATGTCTCATCCAAGAGGCTTCTTCACTTCTAACTAACTGGAGGAGCTGCAGGCTTTAAACTCTGTGCGTGAGTGTCCTTACAGAGTGCAAGAGTGTCCTTACAGAGTGCGTGAGTGTCCTTACAGAGTGCGAGAGTGTCCTTACAGAGTGCGAGAGTGTCCTTACATGGTGCGAGAGTGTCCTTACAGAGTGCGAGAGTGTCCTTACATGGTGCGAGAGTGTCCTTACAGAGTGCGAGAGTGTCCTTACATGGTGCGAGAGTGTCCTTACAGAGTGCGAGAGTGTCCTTACAGAGTGCGAGAGTGTCCTTACAGAGTCCTTAAGGACACGTGTGAGCTCTGAGTTTCAGAGTGGTTTGGGCCACTTGTGGGTCGTTGACCCAACCATCACTTATGTGGGTTGCTGAGGCCAGGTGAGCATTGTAGATGCAGATAAGTAAGTCTGAGACCTCCTCCTCTGTCCAAAGATGGTCGTTCCAGTTATTAACTGTTCCTCGGTTAATAAGGAAGGACCCTTCACAGTATGGAGACGCAGCCGACCTCTAACTTTAGCTGCAACATGTGAAGGGTAATTATTACAATATGATTATAATATATTTCAGTGTGGAAACATGTTAGTAAAGTTCAGACAGCTTTTATTCACGTTAATCACAGAAGATAAAACAGCTGCATACTAACAGAAGAAATGTGAGTTTGGCTGTTAGAAACGTGTAAATACAGATAAATAACTAATATAATAAGATAGAAAATGATAATGATAGCGTTCACTGACTCCAGAAGATGGCAGTATGCAGAAGCAGCAGAAGAAGAAGCAGCAGCAGAAGAAGAAGAAGCAGAAGAAGAAGCAGCAGCAGAAGAAGAAGAAGCAGAAGAAGAGCCGCGCTGTTCTTCCTGCCAGCAGGAGAGCAAGTCAGTTAGCATTATCGTTAGCATTAGTTCGCTGATATCTGAACACGAACCTACATATTTATAAGTCCACACGTCATTGCTTCCGTAAGTCAACGTAACATTTGTATTCAGGCCGTTTTAAGGTTTAATCTGTTTTTAAAAGACCGGAAATACGATCTGATAAACTTCAGACTGTTTAAGTTAAGCTAACCGGCTGCAGCTAGCTGGCTGACGTCAGATTTCACTGTGAAAACTGAGTTAGCATCAAAGCTAATCAGAGCTAACGAACTGATATTAATGTTCAGATTTAATGAAAACATTTGGATCGAGTGTGTGTGTGTGTGTGTGTGTGTTATATACACATCATGACAACTACATCTAACCTGTCTGTCTGTCTGTCTCTCTCCTCTCTCTACCTCCCTCTACCTGTCTGTCTGACTGTCTACCTGTCCTTTGTGTCTGTCGACCTGTCCTTCTCTACCTGTCTTTCTCTCTCCTCTCTCTACCTCCCTCTACCTGTCTGTCTGTTTGTCCTCAGGTGTGATGCAGCACCATGTCTCTCCAGGTGACGTTGCAGCAGAGGATCAGCTCTGCTCAGGTGTTGCTGCAGCGGGCGGAGCAGCTCTGTCCGGGGGCTGAAGGGCACCAGAAGCTGTGCGGTAAACTGCGGGCAGAGCTTCGCTTCCTGCGGCGGGTGGAGGCAGGAGAGTTGCAGGTCAAAGAGTCTCACCTGCACAGCACCAACCTGACTCACCTGACAGCCATCGTGGAGTCGGCCCAGAGTCTGGAGGGCGTGGTCGCTCTGCTGCACGTCTTCACCTACCAGGACGCCGCAGGCAGCAGGCAGACTCTGGTGGTGGACGTGGTGGCGAACGGGGGACACACCTGGGTGAAGGCAGTGGGCCGTAAGGCGGAAGCTCTGCACAACATATGGCAGGGGCGGGGCCAATACGGAGACAAAAGCATCATCAGGCAGGCAGAGGACTTCCTGCAGGCAAGCCGCCAACAGCCCGTCCAGTACCGCCACCCCCACATCGTCTTCGCCTTCTACAACGGCGTCTCCTGCCCTATGGCCGACCGCCTCAGAGACATGGGAATCTCTGTCCGCGGGGACATCGTCGCCGTCAATGCCGTGGTGACAGAGGAGGGAGGAGACGAGGAGGAGGAGGAGGAGGAGGTGGAGGAGGTGGAGGAGGTGGAGGAGGAGCCTGCTGAGGAAGAAGAGGAGGAGGAGGAGGAGGAGTCTGAGCTAACCCGGGTAGACCGTGGCACTGTGGTGGCCAGCCTGGCATTTCCAGCTCAGGTGCAGGTGGAGGAGTGTCGGCGTGTGAACCTTGACATCACCACGCTCATCACGTACGTGTCATCGCTGAGTCACGGCCGCTGCTACTTCACCTTCAGGGAGCCGGTGCTGACGGAGCAGGCAGCCCAGGAGCGTCGCCTGCAGGTGCTGCCGCAGCTCGATGCCTTCATGCAGGGGAAGGAGCTGTTTGCCTGCCGCGCTGCTGTCCATGACTTCCAGGTGATCCTGGACACGCTGGGCGGGCCGGGCGAGAAGGAGCGCGCTCAGAAGCTACTTGCTCGCCTCCATCTGGTGGACGACCAGCCCTCGGAGCGCACGCTGCAGCTCACGCCCAGCGCCAAGGTCAACCAACGCTCGCTCATGATCTTTGGCACCGGAGACTCTCTGAGAGCCGTCACAATGACCGCAAACAGCCGATTCGTCAGGGCGTCGGCCAATCAGGGCGTCCGATACAGTGTGTTCATCCACCAACCGAGAGCTCTGACTGAGGGCAAGGAGTGGAGGGCCACACCCATCTGACAGAGGCCCTGCCCACCAGAGACAGAGACTTACTGTGCAGGGGCTGATTGGGTTAATGAGGTGTAAAAATAATGTCCATGTAAATATGATTGTTATCAATCTATATTCAGAGATCAATAAAGCACCTGTCACTTCCTGCTCCACTGTCATTTGTTCCAGGAGGTCACATGGCAGCAGGGGGGCGTGTCCTCATGACACCTTCATATCATTCATTAGTTCTTTAATATAAGAACAGACTGATGACTCATAGCTGTTAATAAGTTCAAGTTTAAAAATAAATAACAAACATGTAAACAGGAAACTGTTGAATAAACAAAGTTCCTCTGATTGCTTATCACATTATTGACTACAACATGACTCAGCATTGATTCTAATGACAGATGTTTTCAGATAAAGTTTTCATTTACTAAAGAACATTAATTAAAGGTTTGAAATACAGATGATAAACCTCTGCTGATGTCAGCCTTCTCCGTGCTTTTAATTTGAAAACCCGAAAGCGGACGTGGGTGTGTCTTGTTTAAATGAGTGCCTCCGATAGGCAGCCTGTTAGCCTGTTAGCCAGTTAGCAGGTGGATATGAGGAGTTAGTGAGTTGAGTTTTTGGATAAAATGCCGAGAGTGGGAGGTGAAGAGGAGCTGCAGACTCTGGCGGAGGTGAGAGCGAAACTTTAACCTTCAGACTCGATTCAAAACCAAACTTTACTAGTTAGAAGCAACTTCAGCAACACGACCTGCTGCTAACCGGCTAATTACCCAAGATTAGCTTCATGCTAAAAACAACCCGGTTAATGCGCCGCCAATCCCCCCCCCTCTCCTCTCTCCTCCTCTCTCCTCTCCTCTCCTCCCTCCTCCTCTCTCCTCCTCTCTCCTCTCCTCTCCTCTCCTCTCCTCCCTCCTCCTCTCTCCTCTCTCCTCTCCTCTCCTCTCCTCTCTCCTCTCTCCTCCTCTCTCCTCTCCTCTCTCCTCCTCTCTCCTCTTCTCCTCTCTCCTCTCCTCTCCTCTCCTCTCCTCTCTCCTCCCTCTCCTCCTCTCTCCTCTCCTCCTCCCTCTTCTCCTCCTCTCTCCTCTCCTCTCCTCCTCCCTCCCCTCCTCTCTCCTCTCCTCTCCTCCTCTCCTCTCCTCTCCTCTCCTCCTCCCTCCTCTCCTCTCCTCTCCTCTCCTCCTCCCTCCTCTCCTCTCCTCCTCTCCTCTCCTCCTCCCTCTCCTCCTCCCTCCCCTCCTCTCTCCTCCTCCTCTCCTCTCCTCCTCCCTCTCCTCCTCCCTCTCCTCCTCTCTCCTCCTCCTCTCCTCTCCTCTCCTCCTCCCTCCTCTCCTCTCCTCTCCTCTCCTCTCCTCTCCTCCTCTCCTCCCCTCTCCTCCTCTCCTCTCCTCTCCTCTCCTCTCTCCTCCTCCTCCTCCTCCTCTCTCCTCCTCTCCTCCCCTCTCCTCCTCTCCTCTCCTCTCCTCCTCCCTCTTCTCCTCCTCTCTCCTCTCCTCTCCTCCTCCCTCTCCTCCTCTCTCCTCCTCCTCTCCTCTCCTCTCCTCCTCTCCTCCTCCTCCTCCTCCTCCTCTCCTCCCCTCTCCTCCTCTCCTCTCCTCTCCTCTCCTCCTCCCTCCTCTCTCCTCCTCCTCTCCTCTCCTCCTCCCTCTCCTCCTCTCTCCTCCTCCTCTCCTCTCCTCCTCCTCTCCTCTCCTCTCCTCCTCCCTCTCCTCCTCTCTCCTCCTCCTCTCCTCTCCTCTCCTCCTCTCCTCCTCCTCCTCCTCCTCTCCTCCCCTCTCCTCCTCTCCTCTCCTCTCCTCTCCTCTCCTCCTCCCTCCTCTCTCCTCCTCCTCTCCTCTCCTCCTCCCTCCTCTCTCCTCCTCCTCTCCTCTCCTCCTCCTCTCCTCTCCTCTCCTCCTCCCTCTCCTCTCCTCCTCCCTCTCCTCCTCCTCTCCTCCCCTCTCCTCCTCTCCTCTCCTCCTCCTCTCCTCTCCTCCTCCCTCTCCTCCTCTCCTCCCCTCCTCTCTCCTCTCCTCTCTTGCTGAAGTGTTCCAGTGTTTAAAAAGGTGGTTTGAGGGACTGATGGGAGGGAGGATTTCAGTTCTGTTTTGTTAAAGTATTGTGCGAAGAGAAAGGCTGTGCACACCCTGGTGAACTTTCTGAGTGCATCTGCTAAGTTAGCCATCTGGCTGACTCGCAGGAGCCTCGCTCAGGGCGTCGGCAGTGTGGAGCTGCTGCCGGTCTTGAAGGAGTTGGTGAAGGCCCGACTGCAGGTCGAGCATGCATATTTTAAAATGGTGGACAATACTCTGGCTTTCAGTCAGACCTGGGCTGTGGGCGGAGTTCTCTGCTCTGTGGGGGGGGACGGAGAATTAATTATTCATTTATAAAACTTTTCTGTTGTAGCCTCAAATGATGAGGTGACAGTGATGTGTTTCTCCTGAGAACTGTAAATAAAGGGACTTTGAAAACCTCTCCTCTCCTCTCCTCTCCCCTCTCTCCTCAGTGTCAGTACAGTTATCCAGTAGAAACTCTGTCTGATCTTCAGAAGGTTCGGTCGCTCTTCTCTGATCTTCGTCTTTACGTCGATTTTTACTGTAAGTACGAAACTAACACTCTCACTCTCACTCTCACTCACTCACTAGCATGTTAGTTAGCATTTTTGTCAGTTAGCATGTTATTTAGCATGTTAGTTAGCATGTTAGTTAGCATGGCTAAATGCTGCAGAGGGAACACAACAGACATTTCTCTGTGCAGCGTGATGTTTCAGTTGCAATCACTGGGTTTGAACACACAGTCATGATCTGTCTCACATCCTGGTTGTTTCTGTTATTATGAATCTGTCCATGAGTACAAACGGTCGCTGTAGGAGCAGCGTGCTAGTAGCAGAACAACATAGCAGCTTCCACTATCAGCAAACTGATCAGCGAGGTTCCAACACTTCACACACACGGACCACGGAGTGACACTCAAACACTCCACACTGCCGCGCAAACCTGCACCACCTGGTTTGGTCTGAATTGAAAAGGGTACAGTGCTTTAAAGGGACAGTTCACTTTTTCTATAGAGGGGTTGTTGGAGGTATTATATTACCCTCTATGACATCATCAGTGCTGATTTGTCACTGCCTGGTCACTGATGATTAATGAATATTAATGCTTTGAAGGTGTGTTGTTCTCTCCTCTCACAGGTTTTCCACACAAAGAGAAGAAGAAGCTTGTTTACCTGGCTGGGACTGTTCCTGTTCACTATGAAGGTGAATCTCACTGTTGGCCATTTTGTGTCAGTTTACTGTCATTGGAGTCTGTAACAGCTGATTGGACAGACAGCTCGTCTTCTAGAGCTCATCAGTCTGGTCTAGATCTGTCTGGTCTGGGTTACTCTGTTCTGGATCAGTCTGGTCTGGATTACTCTGGTTTGGATCAGTCTGGTCTGGATTACTCTGTTCTGGATCAGTCTGGACTGGATCAGTCTGGTTTGGATCAGTCTGGTCTGGATTACTCTGTTCTGGATCAGTCTGGTCTGGATCAGTCTGGTCTGGATTACTCTGGTTTGGATCAGTCTGTTCTGGATCAGTCTGGTCTGGATCAGTCTGGTCTGGATTACTCTGGTTTGGATCAGTCTGATCTTGATCAGTCTGGTCTGGATTACTCTGTTCTGGATCAGTCTGGTTTGGATCAGTCTGGTCTGGATCAGTCTGGTCTGGATTACTCTGGTGTGGATCAGTCTGGTCTGGATCAGTCTGGTCTGGATTACTCTGTTCTGGATCAGTCTGGTCTCTATCAGTCTGGACTGGATTACTCTGGTTTGGATCAGTTTGGGCTGGATCAGTCTGGTTTGGATCAGTCTGGTCTGGATCAGTCTGGTCTGGATTACTCTGTTCTGGATCAGTCTGGTTGGATCAGTCTGGTCTGGATCAGTCTGGGCTGGATCAGTCTGGTTTGGATCATTTTGTTCTGGATCAGTCTGGTCTGGATCAGTCTGGACTGGATTACTCTGGTTTGGATCAGTCTGGACTGGATTACTCTTTTCTGGATCAGTCTGGTCTGGATCATGATATCATGTGTTTCTACAGGAAGTGAGTATAATATCCCAGTGTGCATCTGGCTTCATGAGACCCACCCGGTGTCCCGACCTCGCTGTTACGTCTGTCCCTCTGTCTCCATGGTGATCAACCCATCCTGTCCCTGTGTGGACACCTCTGGTAACATCAGCCTGGACGGATTGAAAAACTGGACCCAGGTGAGACCCACTGAGCATGCTCAGTCAGACAGGGCTAGTTAATCTGGTCAGTCAGTTGCTTACTTGTGTCCAGGTAGAGAGGCAGCAGGCTGACAGGTGGAGCTCGGTCCACTCACTGAGTCTGTGTGACCCCAGGAAATCCAGAACAGTTGAGAAGTGTTTCAAAGTTGTTTGATCCTTCAGAATCATATTTCTCTGAGCTGATCAAATCCTCTGATTGATGCCAAATATCCTGTCGGAAGAATTTACTATAATAACTATAATTGTACGACTGTCCAAATATTCTCTCATCTTACCATTTTAGACTATTTCTGCTGCTGCAGCCAGCTCCATTGAAAGTAATCAGGGATCAATAAGGCGATCAATAATAATTAGACTGATAGGCGGAACTCATCATTGCCGTGCTGTTCCAACCTGAGCATCAGGCTGCCTCCTTGGTTTAACAGCCAATGATAATCAAAGTTGTGGAGCTTCTATAAATTCTATATCCTCTATACCTTCTGTACCTTCTATACCTTCTGTACCTTCTATACCTTCTCTAGCTTCTATACCTTCTATAGCTTCTATACCTTCTATAGCTTCTAAAGTGTCCATAGCTTCTATACTTTCTATAGCTTCTATATCCTTGTTGTGCTCACATCACACGAGGCACCATAATGTAGTGCTTCATGCAAGAGTTTTGGGTTAAATTTGGCTATCAATAATAATTAATGATTATCAGGGATAATTATTAATTCTGATTACTAATAAGATCCAATTTACATTAGATCACCTTGGGGCACCACCCTTGAAGAAGGGAAAAGAAGCCAATTCACCAAATCAGTCTCAAAAAGGTACTAAACTGTTTGTAACTCTGATTAACAGAGCTAATCAGCTAGTACAGCTGATTAGCTAGTAATGGTTGAAGGATTTTGGAGTTCTTGACAGAGTAGAGGTTGGCAACATTCACTCTTGTACAATATTAAATAGACGTTGTGGGTTAAAAAGTTAAAAAGTCTTTTATTCAACACAAAGATGAAAACACACTAACTAACATGTACTATATACAGGTGTGTGTGTATGTGTTTGTGTGAGTGTGAGTGTGTGTCTGGCAGAACAAAGAAACAATGGTGGTCACTGATCTCACATGTGGGTGCGAATCGAGGGTCGAAGGACAGAGGGTGTCGTCTCTGTACAGATTGTAAAGCCCTCTGAGGCAAACTGTGATTTGTGAATTTGGGCTATACAAATAAAATTTGTTTTGATTTGATTTGATTTGTGATATGCTCCAGGCTCAAGGACTGTGTGTGTGTGTGTGTGTGTGTGTGACGTGATGCCAGGTTATAGAAGATGGTTAGTTGCATGCAAAGACCCTGAGTCTGTGTGAAGCATCATTCGACTAACATCGAATTAGCCATCTAGGAAAGCAAACTACCAATAACCTGACCTGACATCACAATAACACTCAAACAGTGGACACACATAAATTGAACACATATGCATTACATCAACCAGAGTTTAAAGTCCTGTGCTTAGCCGTGCTATGCTATGCTATCTAAGCCCAGTTCAACGTTACCAGTCTTTGAAGAAAAGGTGCTGGTGGTTGCGGGAGAACGTTGGGATTCCATTGTTGAATGTTGTTCTTGCTGTGCAAGGACTGATGAAAGTCGGCAGAGGAGGAAACGGTTCGCTCCTTTCCTTTGCGAGGGTAGCAGCTCGGTGCTAACTTGCTTGGTGTTCCTCAGATTGTGAAGTTAGCTGGCAAGCTTTGCGTCGCAGCTGCTGGTGCTAACTGATCAGGAATACTGGCAGGACCTCGTGTCGCTGCAGTGAGGAGAAGTTCTTTGGGCCTGCTGCAAATGAAGCTTGCAGCTCTCCGCAGCTGTTAGGCCCAGAAGAAGAGATCTTGAGGGCCGGCAGCCCCGTGGGGGGGAGATGGAGAGGAGCCCTTGAGGATAAGAGAGGCTTGAGGAGAAGATATCGGTATCGGTACTCGTATCGGTACCCACAGCATAAGTATCGGAAACGGTATCGGGAGGCAAAAAATGGTATCGGAACATCTCTACTTAACAATTGAACAGTTTTACAGTTTCTCTTTCTTTCACTCTTGTATCCCACTCCCCCACTTTCTGTTGTTCAGTGAGAGAATTGAGCTCTAGCTTGTCCTGGCAGGATTTAAAATCTGGGCTGGAATGGTGTCAGGGCCATTCTCATACACATGTGCAGGTGCTCATTGGTGAGCCTGGAACGATATTTAGTTTTAAAAATGTTCATTGTGGAGAATGAATGAGTCTGTCCATTCTGGCTTGAAAGCTCTGTTTTCGCTGTCCACTTTTCGCCATGTGTGGTTATTTTTCTCTGTTGCCTCCAGCTCACTCGTCTCTCTCTGTCTTCTCTCCCTGTATCGCTCACTCGTCTTTCCGTCTGTCACTCGCTTCTCTTTCATCTGTCTGTATTCAGAGTAGCAATGTTTATCGCCTGGAATGCACAGATTTGATTGGCTGAGTAGCATCACGTGGGATGGCTAAACTCGTATGCAATTGGTCAGTGGATTTCCTGAGCCGCTAAACCAGTACTGTAAAGTCTAAAAAAGCTGTGCCAAAATAGAAGCGCACCGTCAAAATTTTAAATACTTAAATAATTTATTGACTATAGGTCCATGTCTGTATAGGATGGCGTCTGGGTCCGGACTCGGTATAGCGACTATACCTTCTGTACCTTCTAAATCGTCTATACCTTCTATAGCCTCTATACCGTCTAAAGCGTCTATAGCTTCTATACCTTATATACCTTCTAAAACATCTAGCTTCCATACCTTCTATAGCGTCTATACCTTCTAAAGCGTCTATAGCTTCTACAGCTTCTATACCTGCTAATTTACCTGCTTCAAATGTGTCGTTCTAAGATAGATCTCCTTTATTTATCTTCTATTGAGCATATTAAAACACACAGACAGAAACTGGAGAGGACATCTGATCTGGTATGAATCTGTCAGGGATTCAACCGACAACCTTCAGGCTAAAAGTCAGCTTCTATGACGTGTGGACTACCTGATCAGTCGGTACAGCGGGCGGACAGCGGCTCGTTAACCTGATTATTGGTCCAGAACATAATAACCTGTGTGTCACTTCCTGTCAGGGTGTGTCCAACCTGTCCCTGCTCGTGTCAGAGATGAGGCGAGCCTTCCAGAAGGACACGCCCCTTTATGCCAGGTCTGCAGAACAAGGCCCGCCCCCTGCAGGTGTGGATGGAAGGTGAGAAGCTCTCTGATCATCCTGTGCTGTTCATTATTAGTTATAATCAATAACTGAACTGATGTCCTGCAGCATCCAACCACATTCCTCCGCAAGCCCCTCCCACCTGTCTGGACAGAAAGGTAAACTTCCTGTAGCTCTGTGATGATCATGTGACCACAAGTTGAATATTTAGCATGCTATACACACCTAATGAAACCCCGCCCCTTTTCCCGGCAGGCAGCAAATGGGAGCAGAGCAAAAAGGTTAGGGTGGGGAGGTCTTACACTGAGGAACTGCTGGGGATTGACTTCAGTGCTCCTCCTGCATCATCTTCCTCCTCCAACAACCTCTTTGTGAGCTCCTCCTCCTCTTCCTCCTCCAACCCCTCCTCCTCCTCCTCAGGTGAGATACCTGAGCTCAGGTAAAGTCACGTGACACCATAGACAAAGATCTGCTCCATGTCCTGTTCACTTCTGAAAGCCGGTGAAATAACCATAAAGCAGGGCACGCTTAAGCAGCTACAATGGCAACGTGTTCTCAGTACTGTGGTACTATGGTACTGTAGTGCTCCACCTGGTCTTGTCTTGTCCCCATTGCAGACCCTCTCAGCAGTATGATGGGAGCTCTGAGGCTTGACAGAGAGCCCAGCAGAGACCAGAAGGGTGAGTCACCCGTAGGAATCATCCAATCAGAAGCAGCCAGAGACAGACAGGCTTGGGGGGTTCTGGTTCCAGTTGCTGGACGGGCAGCTGTACCACATGAAGACGTCTGTGCTGAAAGACTACAACCAGGAGCTGGAGAGGACTACATCAAGGTGAGAAGGACTACTGGTCTCAGCAGGTTCCAGCAGGTTTCTGCCTGTCTCAGCTGGTCTCAGTTGGTCTTAGCTTGTCTCAGCTGGTTATTGCTTGTCTCAAAATGTCTCAGCAGGTTTCATCTGGTCTCAGTAGGTCTCAGTTTGTGTCAGCAGGTTTCAACAGGTCTCCGATGGTCTCAATTGGTCTCAGCTGGTCTCAGCAGGTCTCAGTAGGTCTCAACTTACCTCAGCAGGTCTCATCTTGTCTCAGCTTGTCTCGGCTGGTCTCAGCAGGTCTCAGCTTGCCTCTGCTAGTCTCAGCAGGTTTCAGCAGGTCTCGACGGGTCTCAGCTTGTCTCAGCTTGTCTCAGCTGGTCTCAGCTGGTCTCGGCTGGTCTCGGCTGGTCTCAGCAGGTCTCAGTTGGTCTCGGCTGGTCTCAGCGGGTCTCAGCTGGTCTCAGCTGGTCTTCTTCCTCTTCCTCTTTCAGATGGCGACTCGTCTTCCTCCAGACCAAGCGGCCATCTTCCTCTCTCTGATGACTATGGAGGAGCAGAGCTTCACCC
>NC_140196.1:0-112500 GCF_965226575.1 Pagrus pagrus | reverse complement strand
TACTGTGTTCTACTGTGTTCTACTGTGTTCTACTGTGTATTCTACTGTGTTCTACTGTGTGTCCTACTGTGTATTCTACTGTGTATTCTACTGTGTGTTCTACTGTGTTCTACTGTGTTCTACTGTGTGTTCTACTGTGTATTCTACTGTGTGTTCTACTGTGTGTCCTACTGTGTGTTCTACTGTGTGTCCTACTGTGTATTCTACTGTGTGTTCTACTGTGTGTTCTACTGTGTGTCCTACTGTGTATTCTACTGTGTGTTCTACTGTGTGTCCTACAGTGTGTGCTACTGTGTGTTCTACTGTGTGTTCTACTGTGTTCTACTGTGTGTTCTACTGTGTATTCTACTGTGTGTATTACTGTGTATTCTACTGTGTTCTACTGTGTGTCCTACTGTGTGTTCTACTGTGTGTTCTACTGTGTTCTACTGTGTATTCTACTGTGTGTTCTACTGTGTATTCTACTGTGTTCTACTGTGTGTCCTACTGTGTGTTCTACTGTGTGTTCTACTGTGTATTCTACTGTGTGTCCTACTGTGTGTTCTACTGTGTGTTCTACTGTGTATTCTACTTTGTGTTCAACTGTGTTTTCTATTGTGTGTTCTACTGTGTATTTTACTGTGTGTTCTAATGTGTGTTCTACTGTGTGTTCTACTGTGTGTTCTACTGTGTATTCTACTGTGTGTTCTACTGTGTGTTCTACTGTGTGTCCTACTGTGTATTCTACTGTGTGTTCTACTGTGTGTCCTACTGTGTTCTACTGTGTATTCTACAGTGTGTTCTACTGTGTGTCCTACTGTGTGTCCTACTGTGTGTTCTACTGTGTGTTCTAATGTGTGTCCTACTGTGTGTTCTACTGTGTATTCTACTGTGTGTTCTAATGTGTGTCCTACTGTGTGTTCTACTGTGTTCTGATGTGTGTCCTACTGTGTTCTACTGTGTGTTCTACTGTGTGTCCTACTGTGTGTTCTACAGTGTGTTCTACTGTGTGTCCTACTGTGTGTTCTACTGTGTGTTCTAATGTGTGTCCTACTGTGTGTTCTACTGTGTGTTCTACTGTGTGTCCTACTGTGTGTTCTACTGTGTTCTGATGTGTGTCCTACTGTGTTCTACTGTGTGTTCTACTGTGTGTCCTACTGTGTGTTCTACTGTGTGTTCTACTGCATCAAAGAGATTCTCCTGCTCTTACTTTGAAAGTTTAAATCTCAAATACTAAAGAAGCTGAAGTGCTGGTGGATGTACTCACACACGGTGTAGCGCCACCATGTGGTCACTAGTTTTACCAGACTGTGAGACCATGTTTGATGTGGATTTTACTGTTGTCAGGTCTGCAGCTTTTCTGCTGACTGTAGAACCAAAGGTCTCCATGCCCACCACCCCAGAGACTGCCTGTACCACCTGAGAGACTGGAGTGTTCCCCGCCTACACATGCTGCTCCAGGTGAGAACCAGCTGAGCCACTGCTGCTCTGACAGCTCAAGTGTGTGCAGGTGATGTGAGGACAGTGTGTGTTTCTTGTCTTGCAGTATTACAGGGTGTCTCCTACCTGGTTGGAACCAGCCAATGGCAGCTCCCCTGACACCAGTCAGACAGGTGAGTTCTCTTTCTGTTTATCACGCCCAACTTTTTCACTCCCAGTTTAATGACATACACCTGTCGCCACTTTCAGGTGTGTGTTTGGTACTGGAGCTGAGAGACGATGGCAGCAGACGGGAGGAGCCTTGTGGACGACCTGCTGCACCTGAAAACAGAGGCTACTGCCAGTAAGACCAGTGCTCCCAGTAACAGACTACCTGAGCACAGAGGCTACTGCCAGTCAGACCAGTGCTCCCAGTAACAGACCTACCTGAACACAGAGGTTACTGCCAGTAAGACCAGTGCTCCCAGTAACAGACTACCTGAACACAGAGGCTACTACCAGTGAGACCAGTGCTCCCAGTAACAGACCTAACTGAGCACAGAGGCTACTACCAGTCAGACCAGTGCTCCCAGTAACAGACCTACCTTAACACAGAGGCTACTGCCAGTAAGACCCGTGCTCCCAGTAACAGACTACCTGAACACAGAGGCTACTGCCAGTAAGACCAGTGATCCCAGTAACAGACTACCTGAACACAGAGGCTACTGCCAGTCAGACCAGTGCTCCCAGTAACAGACCTACCTGAACACAGAGGTTACTGCCAGTAAGACCAGTGCTCCCAGTAACAGACCTACCTGAGCACAGAGGCTACTGCCAGTCAGACCAGTGCTCCCAGTAACAGACCTACCTGAACACAGAGGTTACTGCCAGTAAGACCAGTGCTCCCAGTAACAGACTACCTGAGCACAGAGGCTACTGCCAGTCAGACCAGTGCTCCCAGTAACAGACCTACCTGAACACAGAGGCTACTGCCAGTAAGACCAGTGCTCCCAGTAACAGACTACCTGAACACAGAGGCTACTACCAGTGAGACCAGTGCTCCCAGTAACAGACCTAACTGAGCACAGAGGCTACTACCAGTCAGACCAATGCTCCCAGTAACAGACCTACCTTAACACAGAGGCTACTGCCAGTAAGACCCGTGCTCCCAGTAACAGACTACCTGAACACAGAGGCTACTGCCAGTAAGACCAGTGCTCCCAGTAACAGACTACCTGAACACAGAGGCTACTGCCAGTAAGACCAGTGATCCCAGTAACAGACTACCTGAACACAGAGGCTACTGCCAGTTAGACCAGTGCTCCAAGTAACAGACCTACCTGAACACAGAGGTTACTGCCAGTAAGACCAGTGCTCCCAGTAACAGACCTACCTGAACACAGAGGTTACTGCCAGTAAGACCAGTGCTCCCAGTAACAGACCTACCTGAACACAGAGGCTACTGCCAGTAAGACCAGTGCTCCCAGTAACAGACCTACCTGAGAACAGAGGCTATTGCCAGTCAGACCAGTGCTCCCAGTAACAGACCTACCTTAACACAGAGGCTACTGCCAGTAAGACCAGTGCTCCCAGTAACAGACCTACCTGAGAACAGAGGCTACTGCCAGTCAGACCAGTGCTCCCAGTAACAGACCTACCTGAGCACAGAGGCTACTGCCAGTAAGACCAGTGCTCCCAGTAACAGACTACCTGAACACAGAGGCTACTGCCAGTAAGACCAGTGCTCCCAGTAACAGACTACCTGAGCACAGAGGCTACTGCCAGTAAGACCAGTGCTCCCAGTAATAGACCTACCTGAACACAGAGGCTACTGCCAGTCAGACCAGTGCTCCCAGTAACAGACTACCTGAACACCGTCTCCACCCATCTGTTCTGTCAGGGTTCACTATAAGGAGCGTTTGGTGGAGCTGATTAACCGTTGCCATAGCGACCCGGCGGTCCTCTTCAGCCCGGCAGAGATGACGGTGGAGCTTCAGCGATGGAACGTCACTGTGCCGACCAGGAAACCAGATGAACCTGAGGTGCTTTACGCACACCGCCTCCTCATGGTCAGCATCGCCATTGTCAACATCATCAGCACTGTGACACACTAACACCTTTAACTAACTCTAACTAACATTTGTTTACACTTAACTTACCTTTACTTACACTTATTACACGGCTCTATTGAATGCTGCTCTCTGATTGGTCCATCGCTGCGTTCTACGGTCTGTTATTTCTGTATAATGACCGTCGTCAAGTATAACAGACCGTTGCTAGGGACGGCGCTCTGCTCCGCTCCTGCAACATGTAGCAACATAAGCAGGACAGCTGGACTTTCAACGCGTTACACCAACCACAGCACGCTGTCCAGCTCCTCTCTCAGGCCCCGAAAGTGAAAGTGAAAGTTAAAACTTTACCGAGCGATCCTTGTCGCTGCTGAATCATTGTAGGTGATTATTTATTATTTATTTCAGTCGTAAGGCCGTGTAATAAGCGGGATAATGTATAGTTAGTCGGTTGTTATGGAGAAATAAACCCCTTCAGGTTGTATGGAACCTCGATGCGAAGCGGAGGGGTTTCATACCATAACAACCTCCGAACTATACATTATCCCTTACTTAACTTACGCTTAACTAACTAACTAACTAACTAACTAACCTTTACTTACACTTAACTAAGCTTTACTTACACTTAACTAACCTTAACTTACGCTTAACTAACTAACTAAGTAACTAACTAACCTTTACGTACACTTAACTAAGCTTTACTTACACTTAACTGACCTTTACTTACACTTAACTAACCCGTAACTAACATAATTAACCCTTAATTAACATTTACCATCTCAGTCTAAATCCTTTGCTTGTCTTTTCATTTTATGGTCAATATCTTTATTGAGCTCTCTGATATACAAACAAGTACAGAACAGGCCAACAGACCAGATGGTGTAAGAGGGGAAGGTTCTGTCACATACTGAAGGAACATAAGGAACATAGGGGGAGAACACATCCCATCAAAGACAGCTCATAGTTTTGCACTTCCCTATATGCAGTACAGCATCAAAAACACGTAAGACACAAACAAATGAATAGACCAGTACAAACAAATACAAAGATAAACCATCAACTTCATCGGTTAACAAAGAACAACAAGGGGGAGACCATGTCACACATCAAAAACAGACACACAAAAAATGATAGAATAAAAGAATACCGATAATAAAAAAGGGTACTCTCCCCCATCAGACACAGTATCCACGTCTAGCACTATACAGTACAGCATCACTTACACATTATAATCCGTGTGAGCCCAAAGCAGATCAGTTATGCATCAGTACATTGTGTGGTTTCCTAACTGATCCACCAGACCCTTCAGCAAAATGGCTGCCAGTCTAGTACCAATATATTCTAAGAACTGGGACCAAATCTTATAGAATACCTTCATCATACACTTGGACCTGTACGTCAAATATCCATAGGAATAATATCAAAAATAACCTTATGCCAACAGATTGGTGGGTTATAACCCAGTCTATCCATTTCAGCAACATATTTTTTCTTGCACAGAAATTAAGATTACATAAGACTCTTCTGGACTGTATACTTTTAAGTTGTGTGTCTGCGCTATGCTCAATATCCTGTTTGATCATTACTGCAAGTGCAAAGCGAGGGTCAATTTAAGATCTCTATTCAGCAGGCTAATGAGCCTGTAGGGCCGTCCCCTTTTTTAGAATAAGGCTGATATTTGTCTCTGTTAGTGATCTGGAAAGGAAGCCGTTCCTCAGCCAATCATGAAACATATTAAGCAAGAGTTGTATTAGTAGGGGTCTAAAATCAGCCCATCCTGGCCTGGGGCCTTGTCTGATTGCAGGGAATCTGGAGCTCCCTTGACTTTCTGCTCAGGTATTGGTTTATTAAGTGTTTCCTTTTGTAAATCTGTAAATTCAGGTCGACTCAGATTAGAAAACAAGGCTCAGAGGACCTCTGACCAGACCTGGGTTGTTTGCTTTTATATAATCGACTATAATATTTTTCAAACACCTTGTTAATATTCTCTGTGCCTGTTTTCCTTTTACCGGGATACACTGAGAATCAGATTTCTTATTTACTAGTCGAGCTGGGTATTTACTTCATATAACTTCTGTTGAGCAAATCTGATGTACTGTTTTGCTTTATGAGTATGTCAGGAGTTCAGTGAAGCCCTGATAGCCAACATTGTTTTCTAATTAGTCTCAGAAGGGTCATTAACATCAGTTTTTTCTGCTTCAGATAATTGAACCTCCCTCTGACACTCAAGTGCTTTTTGTCAATTACTTTTCACATATGATATTATTAAGCCTCTGGAATACTCCTTGCTTGTTTCCCAAAGACTTGAAGGAGGGAAGTCACTTGTATTGTTAATTATGTAAAATATCTTGGATTCAGAGGTAAAATAAGAGATAAAGTTAGAGTCACTGAGCAAGGAAGAGTCGAACCTCCTTGTCTTGGTGAGGGTGGACCCCCTGGTGGAGGAGCTTAAGGAATAGGGTGTGGGGGGGATGCTTTTTTCAAACCTTTCTCAGATCGTAGACCAGAGCTTTAAATCAAGATATAAACATCGGCCACGGCCATCGGCGAATGTCATTTTTATTTGCCGATGGCAAACGTCACGTCACTGCCCTCTGCTTTTTCATATATTCCCAGGATCCTCAATTTTTTCTGCAAGTGCTCTGTCAGTTCGTTAACTGAAAAGTTAGCACGGCAACGTGCTTTTCTGTCTCAGATGTGGTGCTCACCACCGCCAGTATCCTTCCCTTGGCTTCTCCAACGCGGTCATTGATTTCCTTGAGATGCTGAGATATATTAGTGTTGATACTGTGCAACATGCGTTCAAGCTTATCATCAATCACAGCAGTGATATTAGCCGTTATTACCTCCATAGCATTGGCGATTGCTGGGTCTGGTTTAGGTCTATCACCTGAGCTGCTGTTATCTCATCTGGTTTGTTTCGGAGGCATGTTGCCAGTAGAACTGCAGCAAAAGTGTTCAGACATTCCCCAGAGATAGTACTCCGTAATATCCGAACTAGCTTGTTAAAAATGATGGTCAACAGTTATAAGATAGCAGGGTGAGCTGGAGCTCTAGCAAAGCGTGGCTACTTGGTCGCTTGCATCACCGGACGTCCATTTGTCTTGTAATTTGAAAATCTAAACCTCTTAAAAACACCTTAATTTGAAAAGCCCTTCGTGAGCAGATAAGGTAGATTTTACGGGCTTTGTAACTTTCCCCTTAATCTCCACAGATCCATGAAGCTGAGTTTAAGGTGTTACTAAGGTTCTCGCTAATATTTTCAGCTGCTAATTAATGAGATTTTACATTCATGGACTGAATAAATTGAGGAGTTTTTAATGAGTGTAATGAATCAGTTAAGAAAAATAAATAATTAAACAAAATGAATGAATAAAAGGTAATCAGAGACCGGCAAAAAAACAGTCCCACATGGCCTCCCTACAACAACCCATCCAGGACTGCGATCAAGATTCATCTTGTCCTGCAAGATAAGATACCAAAGGTTGCCAAGTTTTCTCAAAAGTCTTTTAGTTTGTCCTGAATGAAGAACCAGATGGAGTGTGTCCATCAGCTCCATGAGGCATAACTTCAGTGTTGGGACATCCTTCTTTTTTCAAAATAAGAGGATAAGCTTTTTAGCAGTGACAAGTCCATACACCAAGAAGCGCAGTTGTGCCAGTGTCAGTTTCTTTGCTTCTTTAGATGTCCCCATAATATTAAATCTGGATCTGGGCCAATCTGAACCTTTAACATCTTGGAGATCAAATTAAAGACATCACTCCAATAACCTTGTATCATGCAACAAAGGACATGACTATTGTCTACTGTTGCTGGTTAGACAGACACACTGTCCGGACACCACTCTTATTATCTACATGACTCAAGCTGTTGACTCACAGCAGCTCTGGTTGTTTCTGTGTCTCTTGTGGATTTGAAACAGCGGTTTATGAGCTGTAGTCTCTGCGCTCGTTAGCTAATTTGAGCAGGCCCCGTATCTGCAGGACGGGCTGTCCTGCTGAGCCCAGAGACTCTTCAGCTGACCACTGAAGAAGTCAGTGTGTTTACTGGGGAAGCTACAGTTCACAATCAGCTGTATCAACTCTGTAAGAAAAGACATAACCGGAGCTATATTGAGTTACAGACTCATGTGTAGATAATAACAGTGGTGACTCGTCGTCATGACATATGAATGATGTCTTTCCTTCCTGTTAGGAAGAAGGAAAATGTGTCTGTCCAATCAGCAACAGTCCTTGTAGATGAACCTACCTACCAATCCCAGTAGAAGTTAATGTCATCATGTTTGTTGTTGTGGTTTGCACTTCTGGGCCACTGTAATTTATATTATTTGGGGTTAAATATTTTAGAGTTATTTAGAATAATATTTTAGAGTTAGAGGACCTTAAATGGTTTGTCAGCTGGTTTGAAATGGTTTTCAAAATTCTGAATTAACTGATATCCTTTTGACCTCGGCGAGGAGCGTTCCCTAACCCTTTCGCAAATACAACCCACCATTTACTTATAGGGAGCTGTCGTTGTCTTACTGTCTGGTTAACAACGAGATGTACGTGATATAGGTGGTGCAGGATTAACTGTACTCCAGAGATGATCTATGAGATCATTCTGGAGGAACCTCACTCTGTGTTCTGTGTACGGTCTCTGGTTCCCCTAAACTCTAATTAATAGACTGAATCAACTCAATTAACCAAATCACAATAGAAACCAAGAATCAATCTCCTAAATCACACAACCAAATCACAAGCCAGTGAAACTCAGTTATTGAAATAATTTTTTGATCTCAACAACATTAAATCATCAACCAGATTTAGCTTCAGCAGTTTCTGTTCTTTGAGATGAATCTACTGTCAGCCTATCACAGGGAGTCAAAGATCTCCTTATCTGAGGAGCCACGTCAGGATGTACACAATACGACACAGTTTTATTAAGGTTTTACTGTTTTTTTTTTGTTTAAGATCAAATAATAAATTAAATTAAATTAAATTAATAAAACCTGTACCTTCACAGCTTCGTCTTCAAGGTTACATGATTAATTTGCAGTTGAAACATTACAAACTTTAACGTCCTTCTTTTATATTGTAGCAAACAAAGGAACTTGAAAACACATGAATACAAACATCCAGATGTCAGCAGAGTGTCAGTTAGGTGCTGAACCACAGCCTATATTTTGAGTGAATATGTTCAAATGTTCTTTAGCTGAAAGTCAGACCACAAAACACTGGACCGCAGGTGAATCCAGGATAAGACGACCCTCATCCACTCACCGTCTCTCTGACCTCACAGGTTCAGATTAATTTACATGAGTTCAATGGGAGCTGTAGTTGGGCTGGTGCGACAACAAGGGTAAAAAATAATAAAACCATTTGAATTATTTTCATTTTATTTTGAAAATATTCAGAACTTTCTCGTGTCCCAGACGTAAACAACATGTATCACATCACACATTATTGTTAACGATTGACCTGCCTCATTAGCTGCTGTTCTCTGACTGGACAGTCCTGATTGAAACCTGCGGTCACACATACACAGGAAATGTGAATGACATCACCTGTGGTGGCTGAATGTGGGCGGGGCAGGATGTGCTTGTTTGTGTCTGTTCGTGGCGTCAAACACACACACACACACACACACACACACACACACACGTCTTTGCTCTTGGTTGTAGCTGCGACTTCTCAGGTCAAAGTTCACCACGGCTCCACGCGAAAACCAAGATTCGGGTTTGCTTCACCACCGAGTGCAAATTTTCTTTGCGCTCAGAATGGATGTGAACGGGAGGCGAGACTCTTTTCTACAGTGTGAGATACCTTCTGATTAGTTTTAATAAAACATCAGGTAAGCACAAATTGTGGAGTTCAGGTTAAATTTAATATATTGAAGGTTTTTTTAAAAGGAGAAAAGGAGTGTGTCAGCCAGCCTTTAATTAAAATTAAGGCACTTCATAGTATAAATTAATTGATTATTGATCCTCATAATCAATACTTTATTATAGTGAAGAGCTTCGGTTTGTGGTAATTGATGAGGAGCTGTTATCGGCCAATCACAGCCCAGGATCTTGTGTGTCTCCTCAGACTCTGACCAATCGCGTTCCTCTCAGAAAGCAGCGACACTCTCCACTCAAACCCAACGACAACCTCTGCCCTCTTACCTCAGCTGTGGCTCCTGAAGCTCCGCCTCCTCACCTGCTACTGAGTGACTGACTGACTCCGCCCATTCCTCACATGGCAGCCAATGAGGAGCATCAACCTGTGTCACCATAGTAACCTCTAACTTTAATTTCAAAGGGAACATTTTGGAGATAAGTGCACTTCTGACCTGATGTCACCTCACCTGTCTCAGCCCCAGTGACATCACTAATGACATCATCAGTGATGCGGATTAAAAAGACGCCACAGGTTTCTGATGACTGGTTACCATGGAAAAACAGCCAGGGAAACAAGCAGATTTCGTAGAAGAAGAAAGAGACTGATGGTCACCTAACGAGAGCTAACGATGCTAATAAGTCTCTTCTCAGTATTGATCTGTTTCAGTCAGCGTTAGCATGTCTTAGCATGTTTCAGTTCTTTCTGCACTTTAACAGTTTAAATGTAATATTAAATAAATAATGTAATAAATACCCTCCCCGTTGTTTGTTTGTGCAGATTTAATGTAGATTTTTCTGACATGTTGATTATTTTCATCCAAAACTGCAGCAGATCTCGACTTTTAGCTCATTTTTAATCTGTTGTTGTTCGCTCAGCGCTCTCATAGTGTTGTTGTTGTTAAGTCTGTTTCCTCTCACCACTGCGACATGAGATGGTTCAAAACCGCCCTTCTACGAGATCAGTATGGAACAAGACCTGCCTGCTAATTAATACAACCGGCTGTTTTACGCTGCCTTTTCACAGACCTGAGCTCAGCGTTTATAGATCACACTCAGATTCTTATCATTTGTTTTGTTAGTTATACGCTGATATAAACTTCTAAATATGTAAACATATAAACAGCCCATCTAACTCCGGCATGCAGGAGGGCTGGGCTGGGCTGGGCTGGGCGATTAAACAATCAATAATCAATATTAGCTTATGGGATGACGTGACGATGTAATTACACAGTTTCGCTACTATGAAAACTGGTTTCAAGGCATGGCTCTCTTCCTGGGGGCTTGATCCTGACGATGAGGCCAGCCATCCTCTTTAAAGAGGAAGTTCCAGTCAAGCCAACAGCATTAAATGCTCCTCCTCTTCTTTCTTGGTTTTACCGACGAACAAAAAAAACACACTGCCATCCACTGTATCATTATAGAACATCATGCTATCCACTGACAGGTGCTCAGTCTCGAGTGAGTAAGAACAGGAAGCGCAGCTCCAAAAATAGAAAATCAATAAGTGGCACCCAATCTAGATATTGTGGAACACTGCACGATCAAAATAACTTTATTTTATTTTACAGTTTTACCTAAATATGCCAGGTCTGTCATGATCCACTTTTCTGTCTAGGTTGTATAAACATTTGAGATGTTTGCTGCCCTGCCAAAGGTTCTTGTGATGGTATTTACAGATTTGAGTTTTTTTACATTAGTAAAGTTACAAGGCAAGCTAACGTCTATTGTTTTCTTAAGGCAGATGTTTGCACAGTTGTGGTTAGGGTTAGGGTTTTACATGTTTACATTATGTGATTTTGCAGTTTTTACTCAGCTTTCTACCTCTAAAACATTTGAGAGTTATAAAACTAGTACTTAGCCAGATACATATTTTTTGTTCAGTTAAATGTTTACATTACTATTTTTTTGTGAACAAACTAGTGTATTCTAAAGTTCAAATAATAAACCCTCTGGTTTCTTCAGCCTTCAGTCATTATAGTCATCAAACTGGCAGCATGACCAAATTAAAGATCATGCTAAATATTGATATAGATCAATATGGGGGATTATTGTTGGGATAATTATATTATTTGCCATATCACCCAGCCCTAGCATGTAGCATACCTGCAGCTAACACTAGCAAGCTACTAACTACATAACTACAAATCTGGAGTTTCTAGTTTTATGGTAGAAGTGAAGTGAGCATTAAACAATGGCTGCACTTCAGCTGTTCCACCTGGTTCATATTCAGTAATTCAAGTTTAAAGGCTGCCTCTGTGAATTTCAGTCCTGACTTCAGGAACACTCAGGAGGTTTGAGTCAGAGGATCTGAGATGTATTCACCATGTCAGATCGGCACAGACACTCAGTGGTCTAAAGAACTATAAATGGATCAGTTTTTCTTTCTCAGCTCCAATAACAAAGATCTCGTCTGTTTTGATTTAGCTGCAAGAAGTTCTGATCATGGTCATCAGATGCGTGTAATCAAGTTGTTGATAGAACTGTAGTCATTTGAGCTTACAGATATATAAAGCTGAGTGTCATCTGCATAATAAGGAAAATTGATGTTGTGTGGTAGCATATGCATACTGAAAAGAATTGGGCCTCAAATAGAGCCCTGCTGGATGCCACATGTCAGGTCTGGTCAGCCATTAATTAAGACCTGAACCATATGAGAACTGTGCCAGACAGACCGACGCATTGTTCAAGTCTATCCAGAGGCATATTATGATCCACAGTATCGACTGCAGCACTGATACCTGATAGGATGAGCACAGAGAGCTTTTTCTGGTCCGTGTTCATTCTGAGTTCATTAAAAACTTTGACTAGCACTGTCTCCTGTGCTGATCCCTGAAACCAGATGGGGAGCAATGTGACAGAAGAAGTCATTCTGCTGGTAAAATACATGTGTCCTAAAATCTTACCAAGAAAAAGCAGGTTGACTTTCAGACTTTCAACTGTTGAAAAAGAACCATTGGATTAGAATTTTTTTTAATAAGAGAAATAAGGTCGCCTCAGTTTGGCGTTCTTCTAAGATTTAATTGTGGACCAGAAGTTTTGTCTTTGGAGGGTTGGTAAGGACATGTTATTTTTACACAAGATGAAACTTTCCATTTCAGATGTAAGGTATCCTTACAATTGAATTACAATGCAAGACTGTAAAATCAAATCAAATCAAATCAACTTTATTTATATGGCACTTTTCATACATTTCAGTAGCACAAAGTGCCTCACAGAGGTTCAAAACAAAACAAAACAATACAAAACACCATGAAAACCCCAAACCTCCCACCCCCACAAACATACACACAGATACACATTTACATACACACTCACGCACATACATAGATATACGGACAGACATACACACCCACACACACAAACATATGCACACCCACACACATAAACTAGCTGTTGCTAAGGAGACATGGCTGGGCACTGAAATCAGAGGTGAGGAAGAAGCTACCTTTGGGGTCCGCGCACACCGAGAGAAATCATGGTCCATGACTGCAGGGGCGCCACCACAACGACCCCCCCAGCCCAGGCAGACAGGAGGCTCCACACCAAGGTGTAGAGCTCTCTAGCCACCCGGGCCAGGGCCGTCCACAGGACAGCACCCCCATCGGTGGACCAGAGCAACTCCCGGTGTGGTAGGCCCCCAGGAGGAAGACACTGGAAAATCGAGGGGCTAAAACAGTAAAATAAGATAGAAGCTAAAACTGAGGGAATAAAACAATAGAATGTATAAAATAGACCATAAATAAGTCAGGAGTCAAGGAGTGTCTGTTCCAGTCAAGGAGTGATCACACAGAACCTCATCCAGAACTGATAAAATGTCACATAATATTTAATGACGTACTCGTCTCGTCTTTGTCTTTGTCATGGAGAAATAATGTCTTAGACGAACATTTTTCCTCACAGTTGTCATTAACAAAATGAACACTAAATGGATAATATCTGATGTGTGTGACTGACAGGATCGTGTCTGTTCCAGTCTGGGTCGGTCGGACAGACGGGTCCTGACAGGGGTCCTGAAGTACCTGTAAACAGCTGTATCTGAAGTTACCTCTGGAGACTCTACAGTCCTACATGCCTCCATCAGGATCTCACCAAATCTGGAGCTTTTGACTTTTTAGCACAAATGTCTCGTGCTGCTGGTTGCTGTCCATCTTTGTTTTGGAACAAGGTCATGGTACAGTTGATTGTCTACCTGTAGTGTGACTGAGCAGTGGTTTGGGACGCCCTCACCTTTCTCTGAGGGACACAGGAAAAGTCCTCCTATCCTCGACTCAGCAGCTCCCTCTCCTGTGTGGATTGCCACACAAAGACTTGAAAGTTGCTTGACGTTACCTCTGGTTGTCCAATCTCTGTCAGTCTTAGTTGTAGTTTACACTCATACTGCTGTACAGTGTTATTGTACTCATCCCTAGCATCAGTTACCACACTGACCTTGACTATTTATGTGTCTCAGGGTGAAAGTTTAGGTTATTCCTTCTGCTCCGTCTTTTGAAAGTTGCTGTTTGGATTCAGTTCTTCAGTTCAATTCACATAGAAGTTGTTGTGTGGAAACATGACTTATGATGATAGTTTGTGAATAATTCACACTTATTGTCTTCAAAGAGGAATTTACACTGTTACTACAATGAAGAAGTAGTTTCTCGTGTTATGAAAGTGAAGATTAAAGTACGCTTCTAACCCCCAAAAGGAGACGGGGCCATCCATCCTCATATGACGTATCCTCAGTTTTAAAAACACAGGATGTCCTGAACTCTGCTGTGACTCAGGTTCAGGGTATCAGAAACACCTCTGACAGCACTCTGATCTTGATCCACATGTGATCCTGATCCAGTTCAGATGACTCAGATAAAGACAACAGAAAGATTAAACAGGAAGTTCTTATTTAAGCCACGCCCCCGTACCTGTTGTCTTGACACACCTGTTGTAGGGGCTGTCTGAGGGCAATGAGGCGACGCCCCCTCCCTCATGGCTTCCATAGAGGTCTGCAAGCTTCCTGAACCTCGGCCCCCATGCTTTCAGGAAGTCATAGTTCTGCTCTGACTCTAATGAATTTAATGAGTCGAGCGAGTTTAATGAGCTGAGCGACTCGGCGGCCGACCCGCTTCCCTCGAAGGCGTAGGTCTGCAGAGAGTCGTAAGGAGGCGCCTTCAGGTCCAGGTCTGCCTCCTGCAGTCTGTCCCTGATGAACTCCTGGAACAGCTGGTTCTTATCTGTGCTATACTCCAGTGTTCTGCTGTGGAGTCTTGGCGGGTTCTGGTCTGGGTGTCGGTGGGTTGGTTTTGTTTTGTTAAGGTGTCTTAAAGTGAGCATGTCGAAGGCCTTGGTGTCCTCCTCACCTCCACCTTCATCGTCATAACGAACAATGTTCTCACGAATGTCTCGCTCATCATCCATCATCAGAGGTTCTCTCCTCCTGTGTCGGACAGCAACCGTTACCATGACAACACCTGAGGACACAGGAAGGGGGGACTCATTTAAACAGTGGTATCAAACTTCCATTACATCCTGGTTGTTATCATGATTGTAGGTGGTTGATATCATGATTGTAGGTGGTTGTTATCATGATTGTTGGTGGTTGTTATGATTGTAGGTGGTTGTTTTCATGATTGTAGGTGGTTGTTATGATTGTAGGTGGTTGTTATCATGATTGTAGGTGGTTGTTATCATGATTGTTGGTGGTTGTTATGATTGTAGGTGGTTGTTTTCATGATTGTAGGTGGTTGTTATGATTGTAGGTGGTTGTTATCATGATTGTAGGTGGTTGTTATGATTGTAGGTGGTTGTTATCATGATTGTAGGTTGTTGTTATGATTGTAGGTTGTTGTTATGATTGTAGGTGGTTGTTATCATGATTGTAGGTGGTTGTTATCATGATTGTAGGTGGTTGTTATGATTGTAGGTGGTTGTTATCATGATTGTAGGTGGTTGTTATCATGATTGTAGATGTTTTTTATGATTGTAGGTGGTTGTTATGATGATTGTAGGTGGTTGTTATTATGACTGTAGGTGGTTGTTATGATTGTAGGTGGTTGTTATCATGATTGTAGGTGGTTGTTATGATTGTAGGTGGTTGTTATCATGATTGTAGGTGGTTATTATCATGATTGTAGGTGGTTTTCATGATTGTAGGTGGTTGTTATCATGATTGTAGGTGGTCGTTATGATTGTAGGTGGTTGTTTTCATGATTGTAGGTGGTTGTTATGATTGTAGGTGGTTTTCATGATTGTAGATGGTTGTTATCATGATTGTAGGTGGTTGTTATGATTGTAGGTGGTTGTTATGATTGTAGGTGGTTGTTATCATGGTTGTAGGTGGTTGTTATGATTGTAGGTGGTTGTTATGATTGTAGGTGGTTGTTATCATGATTGTAGGTGGTTGTTATCATGATTGTAGATGTTTTTTATGATTGTAGGTGGTTGTTATGATTGTAGGTGTTTTTTTATGATTGTAGGTGGTTGTTATCATGATTGTAGATGTTTTTTTATGATTGTAGGTGGTTTTTCTGATTGTAGGTGGTTATCATGATTGTAGGTGGTTGTTATGATTGTAGGTGGTTGTTATCATGATTGTAGGTGGTTGTTATGATCGTAGGTGGTTGTTATAATGAAGGTGGTTGTTATCATAAAGTAGGTGGTTATCATGAAGTAGGTGGTTGTTATGATTGTAGGTGGTTGTTATGATTGTAGGTGGTTGTTATCATGAAGGTGGTTGTTATCATGAAGTAGGTGGTTATCATGAAGTAGGTGGTTGTTATGATTGTAGGTGGTTGTTTTCATGATTGTAGGTGGTTGTTATGATTGGAGGTAGATCTCTGTGCTGATGGTCATGTCTCAGGTCTTACCCAGCAGAGTGAGGACACAGGTGAGGACGCCGGCGGTGGCGGCAGTGCTGAGGCCGACCACCAGCAGTAGGGATGTACCATGACTGCAGGAGCGATGGTTTCCGGTGATATCACAGGTGCAGACGATGATGGACAGCGTGTTAGTGCTGCTTAGAGACGGATTGCTGCCATCTGAAATCACCACTGGCAGGAAGTGTACCAGCTGATCCCGCTGCAGGAAACCACCATGCTGAGTCAGGACAGAAGCTGTGTTGTCTGAGGACAGATGAATGGAAAGCCTGAAACACCTGAGTCTTGTCAGCAGATAGACGAACCTGCAGGACTTTGAAATGGTCGGCTGTGAACTGTAAAGATTTTTTTTCTGACTGGAAAAAGAAAGAAATCAAGCTAACAGTAAATCAGACAGGGATTTTTTAAGGTGGACTCGAGTCATTTTTAAAGGAATAGTTCACTCTAGAACAAAATTCAGTCATTATCGACTCACTCTCATGCTGATGAGAAGTCAGGTATAGTTTCTTATTCCTCCAAGTGCAGCTGGAGACCCGCGGGGGTTCCCTCCTGTAGCAAACATCCATATAACGGGCGTCAATGGTGTCCAAGACGAAAAGGTCCATAAAACTACACAAAAACTTTGTAATATTCCTCCATACTGCTCGTCTGCTGCATCCAAGTGTCCAAGTGGCGACATCCAGAGTTTATTTGAAACGACGTCATTTAGTGCATTTTTCTAGCCTAAACAGTCACTATACTATATTTGCCTGGAGGCACGTGAGTCTCCCTCATAGCCGATTGCACTACGGAAGCCGCGCCAGACAAGATGAACGAGACTCGCGATAGATACACACCGGTATTTACATCCAGCTGTGAGCGACCGAGCGACAAGAGGGATCTGCTGCACTAGTGATTTGAAACTTTGAAACTCACAGCTGGATTGCAGCGGACGAGCAGTATGGAGGAAATTACAAAGTTTTTGTGTAGTTTTATGGACCTTTTCGTCTCGGACACCATTGATGCCCGTTATATGGATGTTTGCTGCAGGAGGGTACCCCCGTGGGTCTCCAGCTGCACTTTGAGGAATAAGAAACTACACCGGACTTCTCATCAGCATGAGGGTTAGTCGATAATGACTGAATTTCATTCTAGAGTGAACTATTCCTTTAAGGAGTTACCTGTGGTACCACTGCACTCAAATATCTAGGATAAGTTTAAATTTCTGTAGGTGCTGTTTTCTCCACATGCTCAGTCTTGATGGTTGTCATGCCTACACTGTGAATCCACTTCTACAGAGTCATCTCACAGATTTCTGAGGGTTTGTTTAGATGAAACATCAGACGGACTGTAGGTTGAGTGATCGTGGCAGTTTAGAGTAAAAAAGATGGACGGATTGTCCTTATGTGTCGGTGTCAGCCACTTGAGGGCAGCAGAACCTTGAAAACATGTTTTTTTCAGTGAATGAGGTGTGTTCAGTGGTCACAGGGATACTGTAGGTTTAAAGCTCCAGGAGAGAGACAGTAAGTGGACCTTGAGTTAATACACCGGCCCTGTTTCATTATTTAAGGTGGAGCTTCATTCACATTCTGTTTCTCACCTTTATTATCTCTCAGGGTGAAGTTGAGGTTCCCAGCAGCCTCAGCAGTCAGAGAGAACAGGAAGTGATGTCCATTTTCTGGTTCATCACGATCCACAGCACTCAGAGTCTGAATGATCTGAGAGGTCAAAGGTCAACGAGAAGGTCAGCTGACACAAAATGAAACAAAGAGAGAAAACTGTATTACAGTTTTAAAACATTTATTTATTTAATCTGTTGTCAGGATGTCCTGCAGGCGTTACACTCCAGCAGCTGACTCAGATCCTTCTGACACCAGAAACAACAGAATGGCCCTTTAAACTGAGCATCCACTAGGGATGCAACGGTAGAGTTTTCCCACAGTTCGGTATGCATCACAGTTTTTGGGTCACGGTAACGGTACGGTTTCGATATCTTAATATAAAACCTACTCACACTAGCAAAGGCAATATTGCATGTAAAAATAATTAAAAGCAGATATAGTCAAACCACAAACCTTATTATAAAAACGTAACACTTATCTTAATTGCCTTCCATAAAAAACATATGCAGTATCCAATCAAGTTAAACAGCAAACATTATTGTAGTATTGTACTGTATTGTATTGTAATGTTTGCCTTTGTGTATTGAACCTAACAGGGCGTATTGAACGGTTTGATAAAATATTGAATATTGTTGCATCCCTAGCATCCACACACTAAGTGATACGATCAGGGGCTCTTCTCATTTCTCTGTTTTGTGCCTCCTCATCTCTTCTCTCCTCGACTCCTTTCCTTGCCTCCTCTGCTCACCTCTCTGGTGGGAGGGTGTGTGTCATATAACCCTCATCTAGTCCGAACCCGGCTGGATTTTAGGTAGTCTCGACAACAGAAACACATCAAACACTATTTTTGCAAATCAGATCCAAACCACATGTGGAGCAGATCACTGATCACGCTTTGTGTTGGAAAGCTGCATCACCACAAAACAGAGTTACTGCCGCCTACGTCGTTACCATAGCAACCCCGGCAAATATATTGGTAACACAAAAATCTGATCTGATCAAATCCTGAAAGATCGTATCTGCCTGCAGTCTGAACAAAGAGGAGAGGAGACGACCCTCCTCGGTCACGTGAGTGAGATCAGTGTGAGATCAGTGTGGGATCAGTGTGAGATCAGTGTGGGGTCAGTGTGAGATCAGTGTGGGATCAGTGTGTGATCAGTGTGGGGTCAGTGTGGGGTCAGTGTGGGATCAGTGTGAGATCAGTGTGGGATCAGTGTGAGATCAGTGTGAGATCAGTGTGGGGTCAGTGTGGGATCAGTGTGACATCAGTGTGAGATCAGTGTGGGATCAGTGTGAGATCAGTGTGGGATCAGTGTGGGATCAGTGTGTGATCAGTGTGGGGTCAGTGTGGGATCAGTGTGAGATCAGTGTGGGATCAGTGTGAGATCAGTGTGAGATCAGTGTGGGGTCAGTGTGGGATCAGTGTGACATCAGTGTGAGATCAGTGTGGGATCAGTGTGAGATCAGTGTGGGATCAGTGTGGGATCAGTGTGAGATCAGTGTGGGGTCAGTGTGGGATCAGTGTGAGATCAGTGTGGGATCAGTGTGAGATCAGTGTGAGGTCAGTGTGAGATCAGTGTGGGGTCAGTGTGGGATCAGTGTGAGATCAGTGTGAGATCAGTGTGGGGTCAGTGTGGGATCAGTGTGAGATCAGTGTGAGATCAGTGTGGGGTCAGTGTGGGATCAGTGTGAGATCAGTGTGAGATCAGTGTGAGATCATTGTGGGATCAGTGTGAGATCAGTGTGGGATCAGTGTGGGATCAGTGTGAGATCAGTGTGGGATCATTGTGGGATCAGTGTGAGATCAGTGTGGGATCAGTGTGGGATCAGTGTGAGATCAGTGTGGGGTCAGTGTGGGGTCAGTGCGAGATCAGTGCGGGATCAGTGTGAGACCAGTGTGAGGTCAGTGTGAGATCAGTGCGAGATCAGTGTGAGATCATTGTGGGATCAGTGTGAGATCAGTGTGGGGTCAGTGTGGGATCAGTGCGAGATCAGTGCGAGATCAGTGTGGGGTCAGTGTGAGATCAGTGCGAGATCATTGAGGGATCAGTGTGTCTAATCTAATCTAATCTAATCTTGTGTAAGTTTGTTTGTGTGTGCTAACCACTTCACATCGGACCACATTTGCCTCGACACTGACCCTCCTAAAAGGATCAGTCCCAACCATACGGGACCCAGCAACTGCACCCGAGCCACAGGTAAGTGTCGCCACGTTTTGATAGTATTTACAGTTGCCTACGAGTATGGTAAAGTCAGCTTGAAATTGGCTAATTAGTTAGCTTCGGTCCGCTATGCAATGGCGTTTGAAGCGAGTTTAATGTTAATAATATTACAAGGGAGCTTGGTTGTCACAGTAAAAAGTCTGGAAACGTGCAGACTGGAGACAGAGACTATGCAAACAGTGTCCAAGAGTTTGGAGACTGTGTTGGAGACAAACACAGCTTTCGCTAGCTGTTTTTAGATGTTACCTGTTGCAGGTCAGTGGGGGATGGGAGCCGGGTGGTTGTGTTGGGGAGTGGGGAGTCTCTCATGTAATGGTGGACAACACACAAATTCCTGAGTGTTGGCTTATTAAGCTTATACAGCCAGTTGAACGACAGCATCTCGGCGAGCCATAGTGATACATCCACCGTAAACATTAGTGCATGCTACCGCTAGCGTAAGCGGCATCCTCTCCCTGAGAGGGGCGTGTAGCAGGCAAGGCAGGCGTTGACAGACGGAGCTCATTAGCATTTAAAGGTGCAGGCACAGAAACAGCCTGCTCTCAGTAGAGCTCACTTGAGCGACTTTTAGACAGCTGAAATTCAGGACCACTGATGGGTTTGGGGCAATACATTTCGAATACAGTGTTGTTGGACCTCTGACAGCTGTGTGAAATTGATGAAAAACAGTATAATATGGGACCTTTAAACATAACTAACTGTCAGCTGATTAATCTGAAGGTCAAAGGTCACAGCAGCAAAACATTAATCTCCTCGGGCAGTCCAACGTCTGCTGCTCCCTTTCGCTTTATAAATATAAATTATTGTGGATTTATTGGGAATATATTGTGTTTACAGGTCAAAGTGAGTTTAGACAAATCTAATAAATAACTGTAATATGAATAAAAAACAATTCTTAATCTGTAAGAGTAAATATTTATTGTGTAAAAACTAAAATATGATTGTTCAGATTAAGGAAACAACTTCAGACAAAAACGTTTACTTTATGAAGTCAGATATATTTATGAATAAAAGTTTAAAAGGTTGAAGATGACATCATCAGTGTCCAGTTGAGTTTACCTGTCCAGGTTCTGAGTTCTCACAGACGAATGTTTCGTACTCGACAGCGAAGCTCGGAGCGTTGTCGTTCACGTCTGTCACAGAGACCAGAACCACAGCTTTCCCCACCTGAGACTGATCCTCTGACACACACACACACACACACACACACACACACTCACTATTTGATGAGTTGGGAATGGGACTGAAAAATCAACTTTTCTTACAAATAGCACCTTTAAAACATTAAAAACTGAGCTAACATTGTGATCAGAGAGTGAAGACACAGTGTTGACGATTAGTCAGAGAAGTCTCTACTGAAGTTAACATGCTAACCAGCCAGCTCCTAACAGCACTCTGTAGCTCAGAGGTGATAGTCTGACAGCCTGTAGTTTCAGCTGGAGATGTAAAAGCAGCCAGTTCACTACTGAGTCTAATAAGTCGACAACATAAACTCACTAAATGTGAAGAAAGGAAATATTTTGACATCTATTTTCCTTCTAAACAGAAAAATACAACCGTCCACCTTCTGAACTCAAGTTTCTCTCTGTGACTGAACTCAGACGAGCTTCATCGCCTCGTTAACTCATCAAACACACACATTCAAACTGGACACAAACTGAACCACAGTCACCAGAACAGTGTTGGTTTGTCTCCACAGTCACCTCTGGTTCGGTCCAAATAAATCCTCAGTTCACAGAGTAACGTGAAAATATTCTGTCTCTCTCGCTCTGTCCTCTCCTGTCCCCGCCTGCCGTGTCTTCTCGTCCCCTGAGTCTTAGTCCTGGTCAGATCCGCTGTAAATCACCTCTGCACTGTGTCCTCTGTCTTCACACTTACCTCTGTCACTCTCAGAGGCTAAGTTCAGTCCCAGTCTGGTGTCCAGACGGGTTCACTGGGAGGAGCCCAGTCACTGTATTGCCTCCTCCTGTGACCTGAGGTCTCAGTCCAGACAGACTCAAGGGTCACTGGCTCCACAGCTAACTGAGCCATGAGCTAATTAGGTAACAATAGCTACAGCCAATGATGGATATCTTACTCTGGTGATATGTGGCCCCTGTGGTCTTTAACACCTTTAATGTGACGTCAAAGATAAACTTTAAACTCTGCAGGATCGTTGCTGATGCTCCCTCTGGTTGCCACCGTACTTCATCTTTAGAATGAATAAAATAATAAAGTGGTGTAAAGGTGAAACTTACGGCTCTCTGTGGCGAGGACGCTGATGTTGTGCAGAGCAACGGTCTCTCTGTCCAGAGGACGGGCAGTCGTGATCACACCTGAGCGGCTGTTGATGTTAAAGTAACACGCCACGTCTGATTTCCTGTCTATAGAGTACCTGCACACACACACACACACACACACACACACAAGTAAATTGAAACACCTGCTGGTACTGTTAATACACTTGCACACACACACGCACACACTGTTGCCATCATACCTGATGGGGCTGTTGGTGGAGTCAGGGTCATGAGCTGACACTGATCCTACGTCAGTTCCCACGGCAGCGGCCTCAGAGATCACCATCCGACTGACGGGGGCGGAGAACACGGGAGGCTCGTCTACATTCTCCACCTGCAGACGAACTGTTGCTATGTCGCTGAATGGACCCGCTGACAGGAAACGAGCATCCACGTAACGGTTGGACGCCTCGACACGCAACATGTAGCTCGACTTTGTCTCAAAGTCCAGATCCTTGGGGGGGGGGGGGGGTAGCATGGATATAGTGACATCATCATCTCATCACCTGGAGATTAAACGGTCTCATGACATACACGACTAAAAACGTGTCTTCATAAAACTGAGGATTTGACTTTGGATCATTTTGTGTTTTTAATGCATCACTGAGGTCTTGAGTGTGTGTGTGTGTGTGTGTGTGGAGCAGCAGACAATTCTCCTCTGGGACTGAGAACACACACCAGATCTGCTGCAGCTCTGTCACACTGATGCAATGATCAGACAGGCACACTGTTCACAGCTGCACTAACACGCATACACACTGTCAGAGTCAGTTCAACCAACAACAGAACTGATCATTCTGCAAAGAACCGAACAGTTTACTGTCTGCAGTACCCTGTGTACTTTGTGCAGTCTCTTGTGTACTGTCTGCAGTATCTTGTGTACTTTGTGCAGTCTCTTGTGTACTGTCTGCAGTATCTTGTGTACTGTGTGCAGTCTTGTGTACTTTGTGCAGTCTGTTGTGTACTGTGTGCAGTATCTTGTGTACTGTGTGCAGTACCTTGTGTACTGTGTGCAGTCTCTTGTGTACTTTGTGCAGTCTTTTGTGTACTGTCTGCAGTACCTTGTGTACTGTCTGCAGTATCTTATGTACTGTGCAGTCTCTTGTGTACTGTCTGCAGTACCTTGTGTACTGTCGGCAGTATCTTGTGTACTTTGTGCAGTCTCTTGTGTACTGTGTGCAGTTCCTTGTGTACTGTCTGCAGTATCTTGTGTACTGTGTGCAGTCTCGTTTGTACTGTGTGCAGTACCTTGTGTACTGTGTGCAGTCTCTTGTGTACTTTGTGCAGTCTCTTGTGTACTGTCTGCAGTACCTTGTGTACTGTCTGCAGTATCTTATGTACTGTGCAGTCTCTTGTGTACTGTGTGCAGTCTCTTGTGTACTGTCTGCAGTACCTTGTGTACTGTCTGCAGTACCTTGTGTACTGTGTGCAGTCTCTTGTGTACTGTCTGCAGTACCTTGTGTACTGTGTGCAGTCTCTTGTGTACTGTGTGCAGTACCTTGTGTACGGTGTGCAGTCTCTTGTGTACTGTGTGCAGTCTCTTGTGTACCGTCTGCAGTACCTTGAGTACTGTCGGCAGTATCTTGTGTACTTTGTGCAGTACCTTGTGTACTGTCTGCAGTATCTTGTGGACTGTGTGCAGTCTCGTGTACTGTCTACAGTATCTTGTGTACTGTCTGCAGTATCGTGTGTACTGTGTGCAGTCTCTGGTGTACTGTGTGCAGTACCTTGTGTACTGTCTGCAGTATCTTGTGTACTGTGTGCAGTCTCGTGTACTGTCTGCAGTATCTTGTGTACTGTCTGCAGTACCTTGTGTGCTGTCTGCAGTATCATGTGTACTGTGTGCAGTCTCTTGTGTACTGTCTGCAGTACCTTGAGTACTGTCTGCAGTATCTTGTGTACTGTCTGCAGTACCTTGAGTACTGTCTGCAGTATCTTGTGTACTGTGTGCATTACCTTGAAATCAACCTGAAATGCCTCTCTCCCTCCACTCTCTCCTAACTGTTCTCACCTCACTACCATCCACAGAACAGTTCTCTCTACTGTCCACTGAGGAAGCCTCCTCCAGTCTGTTGTCCTCCTTCTCCTCCTCTTTAAACACTCTCTGTCCCTTCACCTCCCTACCAGCACAATCATCTCCCCACCCTCCCTGGCTGTCTGAATTGCTGCAAACCAACAGATCATTGTTACGAGCAGCAGAGAGAAAATGGAAAAAATCACATCATCCTGATGACCTTGCTCACTACCACCACCTCCTGTCTGATTTGTCATCAACTGTTTCAGCAGCCAAAACTGCCTTCTATCTGTCAAAGATCATCTCCTCTGCATCCAACCCCTCCCCTCCATCCTCCCTCACTGCTGATGATTTTGCAACTTACTTTACCAAGAAAGTAAGACATCAGCTCCTCATTTACTACTATGCCCTCCCAGAAAGCACCTCCCCCAACCCTCACCGATGACAGCCTTACCTGCTTCAGCCCTCTCTCCTCTGAAGATGTTCACACACTAGTGATGTCTAACCGTGTCACCACCTGTTCCCTCGACCTGATTCCCTCCTCTCTTCTCCAAAACATCTCACACGACATCTTGCCTAACCTCACCACCCTGATCAACTCCTCCCTCACTTCAGGTCGTATTCCAGCTCCTTTCAAGACAGCTACAGTAAAGCCACTCCTAAAGAAACCCACTCTAGACTCGGCCGACATCCACAACTACAGACCCGTATCTCTTCTCTCATTCCTCTCTAAAACCCTGGAACGTGCCGTCTACAACCAACTGTCCTCCTACCTTTCGCAAAATGACCTCCTTGACCTCCATCAGTCAGGCTTCAGGACTGCTCACTCCACTGAGACGGCCCTCCTCACAGTGTCGCTCCGGGCCGCCAGAGCCTCGTCCCACTCGTCAGTCCTCATCCTCCTCGACTTATCCTCTGCGTTTGCCTCAGTCAACCACCAAATCCTCCTCTCCACTATGGCTGAACTTGGCATTGCTGACTCTGCTCTAACCTTGTTCACATCATACCTGACAAAACGCACCTTTCAGGTCACGTGGAATGGCTCCTTGTCCAAACCCTGCTCCCTGGAAACTGGTGTCCCTCAAGGCTCAGTACTAGGACCGCTTCTGTTTTCACTATACACTAGATCACTAGGCTCTGCAATCATATCACATGGATTCTCTTACCACTGTTATGCTGATGACACCCAGCTGTTCCTCTCCTTTCCCCCCATCCTCCAACACCCACGTTGCCACGCGCATCTCGGATTGTCCAACAGACATCTCCGCTTGGACAACTGCGCATCATCTCAAGCTCAACCTTAGTAAAACTGAACTCCTCATCATCCTGGGGAAAGACTGCCCTCACATGGACCTGTCAGTCACTGTCGAGGACGTCACAGTAACGCCTTCATCAGCTGCAAGGAATCTGGGTGTAATCCTCAGCGACGGACTATCCTGCACCCCCAACATCACTGTGGTGGCCCGATCCTGCAGATTTGCCCTCTACAACATCCGCAGGATCCGGTCTTTCCTCACAAAGGACGCGACACAACTCCTGGTCCAATCGCTGGTCATCTCCCGCCTAGACTACTGTAACTCGCTCTTGGTTGGACTCCCAGCCTCTGCAACTAAACCTTTGCAACGTATCCAGAACACTGCAGCGCGCCTCGTTTTCAATCTATCCAGATTTTACCATGTGACCCCCCTCCTCCGTGACCTCCACTGGCTTCCTGTTGCGGCCTGCATCAGGTTCAAGTACAAGGTGCTGGCCTTCATGGCCGTCAACGGAACTGCACCCATCTACCTCCAAAGACTGGTCAGACCACACGCCCCAGCGCGAGCACTTCTCTCTACTACATCAGCTGGCCGGCTGGTACCGCCATCGCTGAGAGCAGACAAAGGCCGCCCAGCGAAATCCCGACTCTTCTCTGTTCTGGCGCCTCAGTGGTGGAACGAACTCCCGACCGATGTCAGGACAGCAGAGTCACTCGCCATCTTCTGCAAAAGACTCAAGACTCACTTGTTCAGACTTCACCTCGACCCTGCATAGCGTGACTCCCTCCCCATCCCCCCACCCTAAAAAAAAACAAAAAACGAAAAACATCTGCACTTGTGTTACTGGCTCAAAGTAACAAAGAAACGGCAGGCAAGACTTCGCAACAGTTTCACGTCTCGGGTTTTAATTCCATGAAGAAAGCATATAGAATTCAGAACAGTCTCAACATCAAACAGAACAAAAGACAAAGCAAAGCTTCCGCTGCCTCATTTCAAAGGCCAGGTCCACTTTATGTCCTTGGCTGGGAGACGCCCTGCGCGCTGACACATCCCCATTCAGGAACACACCACATCTCTTGTGCACTGTCTGCGGTATCTTGTGTACTGTCTGCGGTATCTTGTGTACTGTGTGCGGTACCTTGTGTTCTGTGTGCGGTACCTTGTGTACTTTGATCAGTCCTTCCTGTGTGTTCTGGTCTGTAATAATGCTGAAGGTTCCTGCTCCGTCTCCGTCCTGGATCCTGTAGTCCATTTCAGCATTTGGACCAACATCCAGATCCAGAGCTTTGATCTTAGCGACCACAGCTGAAACCGGGACTGATTCTGAGACACTGAACTGGTAGCTCTCTGCACGCACGCACGCGCGCACACAAACACACACACACACACACACACACACACACACACACACACACACACACACACACACACACAGGTAAATAGAAACACCTGCTGGTCCGATCTGTCCGCTGTCATTAACTCTGTGATGTCATTGGATGCTGTCAGAGGTCAGACTCACTGCGGGGGAAGCGAGGCGGGTTGTCGTTAACGTCCGTCAGCATCACGGTGACGGAGGTCGTTCCTGATAGACCACCCATCTGACCAATCATGTCTTTGGCCTGGACGACCAGCAGGTAACGGTCCCGCACCTCCCGGTCCATGTCTGGAAGAGCTGTCCGCACCACCCCTGCAGGACAGGTGAGACCGAGGTAAACAACAAACTTGATAGAAGCTGCTGATTCCGGAAGATTTATTTTCATTCATTCATTTAAACACCACATATAAATCAGCAAACATGTTAAATAATGTCAGTTAGCTTGTTAACTTAGCATAATCAGATTGTGAACATGTACACAGACAGAACCCAGTCTCAGATTTATCTTTGAGTCTCTAAATTGTCGTTGCTCTGCTAGCTTGATAAAAAAATATTTATTATTGCTGCAGATCAGAAACTTCACTGAGCAAATTCAAAATGTTCATAAAAACCAAATTATTCATAAATGTCTCGATATTGTTCAATGTTTGTTATATTTCAGCAATTATTATGATCACAATTTATTCATCTGCTGATGATTTTATCAGCGAATCAATTCATTGTTTAGTTGAAGATTTCTTTAAATGTCTCATATAGTCCAAACAGCCAATCAGAACAAAGCTAGACTCAGGTGTTGTGTTCAGGTATTGTGTTTAGATGTTGTGTTCAGGTGTTGTGTTTAGGTGTTGTGTTCAGGTGTTGTGTTTAGGTGTCATGTTTAGGTGATGTGTTTAGGTGTCATGTTTAGGTCTTGCGTTTAGGTGTCATGTCATGTTTAGGTGTCATTAAGGTGTTGTGTTTAGGTGTCATGTTTAGGTGATGTGTTTAGGTGTTGTGTTAAAGTGTCATGTTTAGGTGTCGTGTTAAGGTGTTGTGTTTAGGTGTCATGTTTAGGTGTCGTGTTTAGGTGATGTGTTTAGGTGTTGTGTTTAGGTGTTGGGTTAAGGTGTAATGTTTAGGTGTTGTGTTTAGGTGTCATGTTTAGGTGATGTGTTTAGGTGTTGTGTTTAGGTGTCATGTTTAGGTGTTGGGTTAAGGTGTAATGTTTAGGTGTTGTGTTTAGGTGTCGTGTTTATGTGTCATGTTTAGGTGATGTGTTTAGGTGTTGTGTTTAGGTGTCGTGTTTAGGTGATGTGTTTAGGTGTTGTGTTAAGGTGTGTTCAGGTGTTGTGTTCAGGTGTAGTGTTTAGGTGTGTTTAGATGTCATGTTCAGCTGATGTGTTCAGGTGTTGTGTTCAGGTGTTGAGTTCAGGTGTGTTCTCACCTGTCTTTGGCTCCACAGAGAAGTATGGCTGACCCTGCAGGATGCTGTAAATCAGTCTTGCAGAGTTTCCATATGTTGGATCATCAGCGTCTGTTGCCACCACGGTCACCACTGACGTACCTGTTCAGAAATGATTCAACACAACAAACTGGGAAGGTCACTCTCACATTAAGAGCCTGTTTGAACTCTGATTTTCATCCTGTTAAACATGGTGAACTGTCTCTGAACTTTATCATATTATCATTTGACTGTTAGTCTGTGGACGGCACATTTGAGTCTGTGACAGTTTTTCTATTTTATGTTAAATTACTTTAAAACTCCATCAGACACATTTAACAAACATACTGAACAGCACAGTTTATATTTGCTGTAACATGATTTTTGTCCTATTTGTTCACTTGTATTTTACTGGCCAAACTTTCTTAACATCATTTGTAATTTTAAAATTCAAAAACTACAAATAAACAGACTCATTTTCTACTTTAAATAAAAGAAAATTCAAAAATCTTAAATCAATAACATTTTCAGGATGTTTTGGATATTTTTTACTTATTTATTTATTTTTTTAAGTTTTCTTTCACAGATCATCAGCTGATGAAGTCCTGGGTCAATATTTTGTGGTAAATTTTGCTCCTCGTATCGTCTGCAGGTGTTCAGACTTACCTACAGGAGACCTCTCAGCCACCCTGGTGGTATACGGTCCCTCCAGGAACTTGGGCTCGTTGTCGTTGATGTCCTGTACTTTGATGATGAACTGGGACTCAGGTTCGACCAGAAGGTTGGTCTTTCGGTCTCGAGCCTGAGCTCTGAGGGTGTAGTACGCCTGCTCTTCCCGGTCCAGCCTCTTGGTGGCGTGAATGTCTCCTGTATTCTCATCGATGCTGAAGATGGACATCGCTCCTTCACCGCTCAGGACGTACCTCACCTGACCATCACCTTTATCCATGTCAGAGTGTAGCTGCAGGACCAGAGGCAACCATCAGAAGTCAGTTAAAAGAACAGCACAACTTTTAAATAGATCCTGGTGTTTTCTGTGTTTCAGTCATGGGGTTAGCCTAGCTTAGCACAAAGACTGGGAGTGGAGGGAAACCGTTAGCCTAGCTTCACCTTCCAACAGCTCCAGGTCTGATTTACATGCTGTGACTTTCTTATAATGAAAATATTTTATGCAGAACTTCAACTGGAAATCTGACACAGACACACACACACACACACACACACACACACACACACACAAACACACACACGCAGACACACACACGCAGACACACACGCGCGCGCGCGCAGCCACAGCCACAGCCACAGCCACACACACACTGTCAGTTTGAATCTGTGCAGCCGTCATCTTACAGACAGATGGACGGTGTGTTAGTCATCTCCAGAAGGCCACAGGATGCTGTGTGTGTGTGTGTGTGTGTGTGTGTGTGTGTTCATATCATTTCACTGATTGGACAGCTGAGGTCTGAGGTATGTTTTATAGACGTGAATAAATATAAAGACTCCTCTATAAGAAGTGTGTAAGTGTGAACCTGATTATTAACGATTGATCGTCGTTATTATTGATCGCTTATTGATCTTAAATGTTTGGTACCTTCCCGACATACATCGGCTCATCTCCTGTGAACTCCTCCAGGACAAAGAACTGGTTCCACACCCAGCTCCTCCTGCTCCTCTGGTGGGAGTGGACGCCTCCTGATGCTCCTCGTCCTTGTCCTGACACCTGACAGAGGAGGCGTGAGTTCAGGGTCATCGCCTCAGTGCCTGGCTCCTCCCACAGGATCAACAAACTGAGCATGCTCAGAAACCAGAAAACGCTCATCTCTGAGGACAAAGACACCAATGTCCAAGGAGACAGCGAGGACTGAACTGTCCAATGAGGAGATTCAAACTGTCCAACAAGGAGACATCAAACCGTCCAACAAAGAGACATCAAACGTCCAACAAGAAGACATCAAACCGTCCAACAAGGAGACATCAAACTGTCCAACAAGAAGACGTCAAACTGTCCAACAGGGAGAGTCAAACTGTCCAATGTGAAGATGTCAAACTGTCCATTAAGAAGACGTCAAACTTTCCAACAAGAAGATTTCAAACTGTCCAACAAGAAGACGTCAAACTGTCTGACAGGGAGAGTCAAACTTCCAACAGGGAGAGTCAAACTGTCCAACAGGGAGAGTCAAACTGTCCAACGTGAAGATGTCAAACTGTCCAACAAGAAGACGTCAAACTGTCCAACAAGAAGACGTCAAACTTTCCAACAGAGAGAGTCAAACTGTCCAACAAGAAAACATCAAACTTTCCAACAGGGAGAGTCAAACTGTCCAATGCGAAGACGTCAAGCTGTCCATCAAGAAGACGTCAAACTTTCCAACAAGAAAACGTCAAACTGCCCAACAAGAAGACGTCAAACTGTCCAACAAGGGGACGTGGAACTGTGTGAACCTTCCTGTCAGTCTGCGAATTGAGACACAAAGAGCTGACACAAAGTTTGATTGGTCCATAATTTTTTGTAACTGTTTGAGTCGTTTGTTTTCTGTAAGACAGAAGAAAAACAAAGACGTTGTGTCCGTCAATTATTTCTCAGCAGCTCATCACCAACTACAGTATATCTGATATAAAATACGATTGTTAACATTAAACCCATTTTTAAGATCCATTTTTAAAACAGACGGACATAAATAAATAAAATCTGAAATGAAATAAAGAAAATGTATTTATTATCTCTGGTCCTGAGTCAGACACTAAATGTATAAATGTTTCTGCAGAAAACAGGAAACCTTAAATGTTAATATGTAGAAAGCAGAAAATCTTCCTTTTATTTGAACCGTTTTGTAGATTCAGGTTTGAATTGAAGTTTCTCTTCACAGGAGGATGTTTGCTGTTATTTAAAATCTTTTTTGACCTTTAAGCTGTGAAAATTATTTTTTTAATATTTTGTTTTTTGGTATTCTGAAAATGAAGCAACAAATAAAACTTGATAACAGCACAATAGAAAGGCAGCAGTAAGGATGAAAAACAGGATTATTTTCTGCTTAGCTTAAATGTCCTGTTCAACTGAATCACATCAGAACAACCTGAAGCGAAAAACATGATCAGCTGTTTGTTTCATGCATGCAGAGTTAAAATCAGTCATATTTTCAGTGAAGAATGGTTCAGGAATTAACTATTGAGAGATACTGATGATAAAATCAGTCTTACCATCCAGCTGCTGCTCTGTGCCTCCCAAACATCCAGGACCTCTCTCTCTCTCTGTTAGAACCCTGCTGTCGCTCATCCGTCTCTTATAAGAGTGGGGGGGGGGCTCCTCCTCCAGTAGGGGAGGGTAGGGTCACATGAAACATCAGTGTTATTATTGCTGCTGCTCAGATTATATAAATATGTCTTTATTGGCCCTTAACTACACGAAGAAGAAGGTTTTAAATGTCTGAACATCAACCACAGTTTAATATGTAACATTCATCAACATAACAATTAGATGTGCCAAGTACCAGAGGTGGGAATTGTGGAGTCATCAAGTCATCTCCATGCCATGTATTTGTTCTGTTCATGCACTAAACCAGCTGAGTCCAATCAGCACAGCTCTTCAGCCAGGAAGGTGAGCTAATTAGTGAATGCACCAGGTTCAGTGACTGAGCAGAACAAATACATTGCATGGAGATCACTTGATGACTCCACAATTCCCACCTCTGGCAAGTACAGACAGGTGACACATTAAAGGACATACCTGTCGCTCCATCACGTGTCACCAGAACAGCAGTGATTCTATAGGATATTCTGAACAAGTCTCTAAACTACCCAACTCATCCAAAACATATTCACATGATCAGTGAGGATGGTGATGGAGAGCCCGGTCTGAAACGTCGCTGCAATGATGTGCTCAGTCAAACAGAAATGGATCCTGTACATACATACATACATACATACGTATCATATATACATACATACATACATATATACATATATACATACATACATAAAGTGGCAAGAAAAAGTATGTGAACCTTGTGGAATTTCATTGTTTTCTGAATAAATTTGTCATAAAATGTGATCTGATCTTCATCTAAGTCAAGGGTATTGACAAATATAATGTGTCTAAAATAATAACACAAGAAAATTCTGATCTTTCATATCTTTATTGAACACACTCATTCAACATTCAAAATGGCAGTGGAAAAAGTTTGTGAACCCTTAGAATTAAAAACCGGTTGACCCAGGCAGCAATAACCTCAACCAGGCGCTTCCTGTAGCTGTGGATCAGACCTGCACATCGTTGAGGAGGAATTTTAGCCCATTCTTCCTGGCAGAACTGCTTTAGCTCTGTCATATTCTTTGGACGTCTCATGTGTATGGCCCTCTTCAAGTCAATCCATAGCATCTCTATTGGGTTGAGGTCTGGGCTCTGACTTGGCCAATCCAAAAGGTGGATTTTGTTTTTCTGAAGCCATTCTGTTGTGGTCCGATGTTTTGGGTCGTTGTCCTGTTGCATCACCCACCTTCTACACAGTTTCAGCTGACTTACAGACATTCTCACATTATCCTGAAGAATTGTCTGATATACTTGGGAATTCATCTTCCCCTCAATGAGTCCAAGCTGGCCAGGCCCTGATGCAGCAAAGCAGGCCCAAATCATTATGTCTCCCCAATCTTAGTTTCATCAGTCCACAAAACATTTTGCCAATACCGCTGTGGAGTGTCAATGTACTCTTTGCAAACTTCAGGCGTGCAGCAATGTTCTTTTTAGTAAGCAGTGGCTTCCTTCGTGGTGCCCTGCCGTTGATACCCTGCTCGTTCAATGTCTTACGTATTGTAGACTCTTGAACAGAGATGTTAGCCAGTTCCAATGATGCCTTCAAATATTTGGCTGTCATTCGGGGTTGTTTCTTTACCTCATTGATAAGTCTTCGTTATGCTCTGGGTGTCATTTTTTAGAGTAACAACATTCCCAAAGTGTCTCTATTTATAGATTGTTTGCCTAACTGTAGACTGGTGAATATCTAAAGTCTTTGAAATAACTTTGTAACCCTTGCCAGCTTTATGTAAATCAACAATTCTTGATCGTAGATCCTCTGAAAGCTCTTTTTGGCGAGGCATGGCTCACATAAGCGTGTTCATCTTGTGCAGAGCAAACTCTAAAAGTTTGAGGGGTTTTTATCAGTCAAAGTAGCTGTAGTCCACACCTCCAAACTTATTATCTCAACGAGACTCCAGGTGTGCTAAAACCTGACTCCAATTAGCTTTTTTTTTTTTTTTTTAGAACTTAATTTTTATTTATTTTGACAACACGACATATTCATTTCCCTTTATGTACATTTTTTTTTTAAAGCAGCGCAACAAAGCAACAAATAAAACATAAAATCAATTACACACATCCAAAGTGAGAGAAAGAGAAAAAAAAAAAAAAAAAGTAGAGGAAGATAAATTATGGAATATAATGCAAAGAATGGCAATATAGTTAATGATAATTTAAAGGAATTCATAAAATAAATAAATAAATAAAAAAATAGGAGAGAAATCCACTCGTGTGATGGTGATGTGTGATGTGTGTACTTGATCAAGGGTCTAATGCTACAAACTTATTGTATTAGCAGAGCTATGGCAGGTTTCCATCGTTTAATAAAAATAGGTTTTTGAAGTCTTAATGAATATGTAATTTGCTCCATCTGGTAAATGTCCCATATTTTCTGGATCCATACATTGTAGGTAGGAGGATCTGGCTTTAACCACCTGATGGTTATGCATTTTAATGCTGCTGTGAGCAAAATGTTTAAGAGATATTTCACATCCCTTCCTTCTATACCCTCAGGAATTGCTCCCAATAATGTTATTATAGGGGTGTGTGGAATATCCCGCTTGAAAACCTCTCTGAGAGCATCAAAAACATCCTTCCAGAATAGGCTCAATTTGGGACACAGCCAGAATATATGGGTGTGATTGGCATTCTCAGTGCCGCAATTCCTCCAACATGAGCTACCATGTGCTGGTCCCATCTTAGATGTTATTGCTGGTGTTCTGAAGAACCTGGTAACTACTTTCCACTTAAATTCCTTCCATGTGTTCGAGTTTGTGGCAAGGTGTGCTTCAGTACATATCTCCTTCCAAGTGTCGAGTGATATGTTTTTGTTCATCTCCGCCTCCCATCTCAGTCTTATATGTTCAGAGTTATATACATTTGTTAATAAGAATATATTATGTAATTTACTAATTATTTTCTTATCTCCATGACTTATTTGTGAAATGAGAAACTTTTCTATAGGGGTAGGTCTTATAAGTTTTCCCCAGTCTTTGTGTGTCATCAGAAAAGATCTCAGCTGCAGATATCTGAAGAAGTCTGTCCTGGGGAGATCAAATTCATTTTTCAACTGTGCGAAGGTTTTCAAATTGGCATCCTTGACTAGCTGGTGCAGATAGTTTAGGCCATGGTCTGACCACCCAATTAGCTTTTTTGAGGTCATTAACTCAAGGGTTCACATACTTTTTCCACAAGCACTATGACTATGACTTTTGGTTGTTCTCAATGAAGACATGAAAGATAAAAAAAATGTTGTGTTATTATTTTAGACACATTATATTTGTCAATACCCTTGACTTAGATGAAGATCAGATCACATTTTATGACAAATTTAGTCAGAGAACCATGAAATTCCAAAAGGTTCACATACTTTTTCTTGCCACTGTATATACATACATACAAACAGTTGCAATCGGAAATATTCAACCCCTTCACCTCAAAAGATATTATAATGATATATAATCAAGTTAATGAAAATATATGACAAAAAGCCTCATTAAAAACAACAAAATACATTTATTGATATATTTGAGTTATTTTGAGAACATAAATTGATTTTTTCATTTGAACTCAAAGTTAAATCTTTTCACAAAAGGTGAATGTGCATTATTATTCAACCCCCAGCTTCAGTACTTTGTGGAGCAACCTTTAGCCTTTATAACTGCCAATAAGAGTTTTGGTAAGCGCTGACAAGCTTCCTACACCTTTCTATTAGAATCTTTGCCCATTCTTCATGTGCAAAAGCCTCTAGCTCATTGATGTTTGATGGCTTCCGTGCTGCAACTGCCTTCTTTAAATCTCACCAAAGATTTTCAATAGGTTTCAAATCTGGTGATTGAGAAGGATCTATTTCTCAACCAAGCTTTTGTTGATTTGGAGGTGTGCTTGGGATCATTGTCTTGCTGTAGAGTCCAATGATCACCAAGGTTCAATTTCTCAACAGAAGGCATCACATTCCTCCTTAAAATGGCCTGGTATTTCTGAGAATCCATGATGCCAGATACACGGTCAAGATTTCCAGTTCCTGCAGCAGAAAAACATCCCCACATCATCAATGACCCACCTCCATTTTTGGAAAAATGTTATTGCTCAACTGAGGTCCATTCTTGACCTACAAATACCTGAATGTCCTCTAAGTTGTCTGCTGGGGAAAAGAATTGATAATGTATCAACTGTCAAACAGCGAATTGTTGTACTAGCCTTCATGTCAGTCAAACGAATAGTACTGATAAACTGGAAACATAGAAAGTCAAACTGTTTTAATGTCAACGCCTGGCTGGAAGACTTTTTGGACCGGCTGGCAATGGAGCGGGCAACCGCTGCCTTATTTGAATGTGATCGTGGAGATGATGGACCTTGGTTACTGATCAGAGACTATATGGAAAATGTATAGAACAACTGCAACCGACCCCCCAACCCTTCCCTCCCCTCCCCTCCTAGGTGATTTAATTTATTTCTTTATTTCTTTATTTCTTTATTTTTATTTTTACTTTTATTTTTTCTTGCTGTTGTTGTTTGTTTGTTTACCATTTCCTCCTGTGTTGTACACAAATGATGTGGTTTTGTTGTGTTTGGTTTAATAAAATAACTTCAAAAATGTAAAATAAAAAAAAATAAAAAAATGACCCACCTCCATGCTTGACCGTGGGAATGGTATTCTTCTGGTCATAAGCCTGGCCTTTCTCACGCCAGACATACCGCTGGTCAATGTGTCCAAACAGTTCCAGTTTAGTTTCATCAGTCCATAGAAGTGTCTCCCAAAACTCTGCAGTCTTATGGGCATCACAGCTGAAGCACATTAATGATCATTATAGAGTTCCCAAAGGCTTAATCATGCTTTAACTCCACCTTAGGCCATTAAAAACTAGCAGAAGGTTTTAAAAACAGCAATATTACATAGGGGTTGAAAAATTGTGACTTGGCTATATTAACATAATATACTGTTACACACGAATACTACATCATATGTTTTCTTTGTTGATTTTATGTATCACTCAACTGATAAATAAGTAATCCAAAGCAAAATCTGGCTCTTTGAAAAAGCGTTCATTGGTAAATCCTTGCAATATTTGGGGGGTTTGAATATTTCCAATTGCAACTGTATATACATACATACGTACATATATACATACATACATGCATATATATGTTACGGGTCTCAACACGTTAAGTACCACAGTAACAAATGATTTTTGGTTCGGTGCCGTTCAGGTGCCTGAAAAATACAGGTGAAAGTTCAGAGGAATGAAGACACAAACCGATGCTTTCTCTTCCAAAATGTCCTCTGGGGAGGGGGCGGATACCCTCGCAATAAGAAACCTGGGCGCAACAACACCGATGATCATTAGTTCCGCTCTTCTCTGTCCTCATGAACTAAGGCTTTTTCTCACAGATTGTGGAAATAATCATTTTGGTTATTAGGCTTAATACTCCTATTGTGTTTTGTTTTTATAAATAGTGAAAGTAAAGACTTATATTAATATTAATATCAATAAACAATATTCCAAAAAGAATGACACATTTTGAGTGTACCACATATACGTACATACATACGTACATACATATAAACATACATACATATATATATACATACGTACATATATACATACATACACACATACATATATACATACATACGTACAGTCACACGTACATACAAACATACATATATACATACATAAGTACATATTGTTGGGAATTGATGGTAGAGCAGGTGTGGTTATTAGAATTAATAATTACCACCACCCTGGAATCAATTCCCGACAATGGTGCCCCATGTGAGGAAATTTTAAACCAGTTTTTATTGCAATATTTATGCACAGTAATCCAGAATTATTAATTTTTAATTTTTCCAATTTTTAATTTTTGGGGGGGGGGAAATTTTAAATTTTTGTTTAGAAATACTCATAACTCACCAAATATATATTCAATTGTGGTTTGTAGATTGCTGTAGTATACTTGTGGTTAGTTTTCGTTTAGCCCTAAATAGTGGTCACCAACACCATTAACCTGGCTATTACTAACCCTAACCCTAACCCGGAGGTGTTGAAGCCACCTCATTAACATCCTACAAGGATAGGTTGCATGGTAGTAATAAGCATAACACCTACTAACAGGTAGGATTGTAAGTCGCAGTGACTTACAACTGTGCATCAGCAACATAGCAGCACTCACATAAGTTACTGAACCCACTGGCTGTCGCTGCTACTTCAGTAAAATGAGTAAACAAAACCCCAGTGAGACAGGAGCCGGAGCTCCTCATGAGCCAGACAACGCAGCCCTGCAGGATGCGGTCACTGGTCTCCTTGGCCTCTCTATAAAGGAGAGAGGCCACCTAAGAAGCTTTAACATTAGCACCTGTGGTGCCAAGAGCAACTTGCCCAGCTGCAGAACAGCTACCACGCTTTGCAGTGTGAGAACCCCCGCCTGCGACACAAAGTCCAGGCCCAGAAAGATGAGACTTCCTACACATGGGAAGATTTGATTGGAGTTCAACAGACAGATGAACTCCAATACACACACAGGCAGGCCACCCCAGTCAACTTTGGGATCACAACTGCTTCCAGTGGTGTCGCCCCTGACCTGATGACACTTGACGGCTATCCAGCACCACCAATATTGCTTGGTGGACACAGGTGCCTCACGCCATTATAGGGTGCCCCAGTCCATTTACAACCGCACCACCGTATGCTGTGACACTGTAACCCCACCCCGAAGGGAGCAGGGTTACCACCATGTCCGGAACAGCATAACTGGTTCTGGACCCCCATTCACGGGCGAGCTGTATTCACATTGCAGCTCACGACCGCTTCTTGAACGGACTTCATCCCCACCACGAAGGGGGGACCACCGTTCTGATCGCCTTAGCGATATGAGGGACTCTGGCAGTTCAGATGACTCAGATGACACAGCTCCAACCTGGGAACATGGCCTGCGCATTCATCAGATTGAGTCCCTCACAAGAGACATAGAACGCTTTAACCCAGACAGCCCTGAGTCAAACATCGTTGATTATCTTCAGGAGCTCGAGCGTTGTCGCTTCGATCTTCCTCACTGGAAGACAACAACCAGGAGCGTCCATTTCTTCATGGAGACCCTCCCACCAGGAACCCGAGACCACTATTCTGCCCTTTGTCATGCTCTGTGGGATGAGTATTACTTGTAAACCGATCCTGTTTCTGCCACCCTTTCTGCCTTAGCCATCATGCAAAAGAAGCATGAATCTCCCAAAGAGTACTATAGGTGCCTGAGAGCCACATATTTCCAAGGATATAATGCACCAAGGCTGGAGGAGGAACCTGCTTTCAAGTTGTTGTACCTACACAACCTCCACGAGACCGTACGCTATGGTGTCGTTGTGCACTGCAGACCGAGAAACCTCAACATGCAGGAAATCTGAAAGTATGCGCAGGTAGTATGGGAGATACACGTGGGCCCAGCCAGAGAGCCTGTGGACAACGCTAGAGTTTGGTGATTGAAGCATTAGAGAACTCAAACCAACCCCAGAGCCAGATAAGACAAAGGCTACAGAAATGCTCTCGTCCAAGAAGGGGACACCTCCCCTCCTAGTTCAACACAGTCTTCTTCCCCTCTTGACAACTTTCTTTCTTGAAGTCAGCACCTGCCACACACACCTCAGCAGTGGTAGGGGTGTGTGTTAACACCCTTATTCTTAATGTCAGTCTGCTAGTCCCAGATGGACCAGTCACCTTGCTCAGGAGTCCAGAGGGTTCCCACCAAGGTCCTTGTCTCTTTCAGAGTCTGATTCCAGCTCTGATCTTTCTGTACTGCCTGTGAGCACACAGCCTCCACCAGCTGTCAGCCAGAACTATTTTGACCACTCCAGGTCTTTCTTGTGCACTTTTCCTGAGCTGAACATTTGATCAGCCTAATTCTTAACTGTGGATGTAATCTACAGTTTTCTGGACCACAACGGTCACCCCAGTTTGTCATCACAAGCTGGCCTCCTCATTGGCAACTGCCAGTAACAACATGAGGAAATCTGCATGCCAACCCACCACACCAGCATGTACTAACACCATTTCTCCTCCCTAGAATGATATTATTTTTGAATGCCAAGATATAACTTGAGTGCAAGTAGCTTAGAGATCTTCTGTAGGACCCCTTAGGGAATACTAGCTTCTAGGTTAACAACCTGAACATTAGGATTCAACTTGGTCCCCTTTGCCCCAATGGAGCAACCCTTAGATCTGCTACTACCACTATTTTACAATCTTCACGTACATCTGACATCAGGTCCTGGCAACGCAATAACCAATTCTGAAATCTTCAGAATTAACCAATCTATCATAGGCAGGTAGAAGGTACACAGAGTTGCAAGTCTGTTAGGTGTTGGTTTGGCTTTTGTTTTGTTTTGTGTTTCTTTTAAGTCAGCACATGTGCACCTCACATTACAACCTTGCGCATGTTCTGCACACCAGTCCACAACCATAGCAGTGGCTAGCTCTAATCCTCTTGGGGATGAGGAGAAGCCTACTAACCTTTCCTCTAACCACCCTCCTTTCCTTCTCTCTCTTTGGTTCTTTCCATTTAATTTTGATGTTTTTGTTTTGGTAGTTTTGAAAGCAGCAAAGGAATGAACAAAGGTTAATGGTTGGTTGATAATGACTGTATGATGTTTGTAACTCTGCCCAGACGTGCCTCAGTGTGAATGTACTAGTGTCCAGACACAAAAGCCTTTGACCATGGACTTTTACAACCCCTTTTCCTCAAGGATATGTGGATTATTCAATCTGCCCCGTGTTTTTAGGAACACACATGGGCTGTTTGAAAACCTTCCCGGTTCAGAGGATACATGGACTGTGTAACCCCACAGGTTACCACCTACATGGACCGTTCAACCCTTAGTTGCTCAAAAATGTATATACATATATACACACATACATATATACATACATACATACATACATACATACATACTGTATATACATACATACGTACATACTTACATACCTACATACGTAGATACATAACTCTAAAAATAATGAAAATGTGATGAAACATTAAAAAACAGGTCATCAGGAATGTGGACATCGGGGGGGATACTGTGATGATTCAGGAATGATAACTCCATCACAGCTGACTGATGTCCACATTAAATAGTTTTATCTCTTTATCGGAACTCTCTACAGGCTGAATATGTATGTTTGTTCATACACACCTGGTTTTACTCACTGTGAGCTTCAGTCCTCGATCTGTGTCACACACGATGCCTTCAGGTACAACACGAGTGTAGGTCACCTGTGCTGCACTTATACATGTTATTTGTGTCAAACAGAAGTAAAAATACTTGAGGCATAAAACTTTGCTTCGTTGGACTGATTCAAATAGAAGCACGTGTTCTGACAAATGAAGCTTCAATCAGGAAGAAAATCTTCAAGCTTCTTTACATTCTGACTATTTTACAACTGAAACTACAGTCACACATTCTTTGCACCAGCAGTGAATATTCACCCGTTCCGGCAAACTTTGACTGGAACAAAACAAAAACAAGTGTGTGGTTGATGCCTCAAACTGACAACTTGCTCCACCTACAATCAGCACCAAAAAGTGAGCTCAGTGAGCCAATCACATCATTGCTGTCAGAAGTCAGTACAGCATCAGCTTGATAAGACTTACCTGTTTTGACCATTTCTTGCCTCATTAAATCTTTTGTAAGTTGGATTTTTGGCCTCCTGTGTAACACCACCTGTTTTACCTCCCTGTCTCGTCATATGGAACATCAGGATCTTCATTAGAAGTCCTGCTCCTCATCTTCATCATCACTCTTCATCACTCTTCAGCCCTTGAGCACCAACTTACCACTTCCGGTACAGCGCATCACTACCACATTAAAACATGACGTCATTATGAGGTGACATCTATTAAACTGTCTAGGATTCTAAGGACAAGATAAATCCTCAACAGGGAGTATTCAGCTCAGGAGGCTGAGAGCCAATCAGAAGCTCCGTCTGAAAGTTGTCTTCACAGTAAAGGTCAAAGCTGAGGAGGAAGTCACCTCCTGCAGGTGTGTGTGTGTGTGTGTGTGCGCGTCACATTTTTTTAAATTTGAAACGTTTTCATATGTTATAAATGAACAAATGTGAAACAGATGAACGTGTGAGTTGTTACTGTGTGATGAATCATCATTTACTGTTTTCCTCTCCTGTAAACGTTCAGTCACAACAAGACAGGAAGAGAGACCCTGAAGGACTGAACTCAGTGTGAGGTCCTGGACCGTACCATCAGACGGCAGGACAGATGGACCGTACCATCAGATGGACAAATACCAGACGAGATGCAGGAAGTTCAACAACAGAAGAAGAACATGTTTTTACTGAAACACAAGTGAAACATTGTTTCATGAGTCATGACACAGACAGGTACAGAGGTGAGACAGGCAGGTGTCAGGTGAGACATGAAACATGTTGATGTGATGAATCGCCATGTTTTTAACTTTTCTTCACTAGGGTTAGCAGCTGATCAACCATAGCAACATAGTTCTTCCTGGGTGTGCTGGAGATGTTTCCTATTGGTCCACCTCACTCTGATGTAGATGAGCTTCCTCTCAGGGTTTTTGACTCCATCTGGATAAAAATTTACATTTTGTTTTTACATTTTCTTGTTTTTGTTGTTATTCTCTTCCTGCTGATGACCTATGTTTATCTGAATTATTTTATCACACCATGTTTATTGTTTTATAGAACATTCAGTGTTTGACAATAAACCAGCAACATATGAAAACTGATTCTGATTTTTATATTTCCACCTCTGTCTCTCTTTGTCTTTGTTTCTGTTTCTATGTATACTTTTTTATCATCTGTCTGTACTTTGTGTATTTCTCTCCCTGTGTGTGTGTGTGTGTGTGTTGTCCTGCAGCTGTCGATGATTCACTTCCTGTGAACACCTGAGTTCAGAACAGCTGCAGGCTGTCAGAGCTGAACACAGCTGAGACTCAACAGTGTGAACATTTCTACTAAACAATGACTCTCAGTGCGGATCGATCGGATTAAAATCAATAAATGTGGCGTCAGTAATCGGGATTCATGTTGATGTTTAGTTTGTCTGAACAGGTTCACCGCTCGGTGAAACATGATGGTCTAAAGTTAGGGTTAAGGTTTTTTGTGATCACATCCTGATCAAATGAAATAACTGATCACCTGCGATGGTTTCAGAGGAAGCAGGACGAGCGAGCACCTGCAGGGAGCATGCTGGGAAATGTTTCAGGATGTTTGTAATGTGTCGCCTCAGTGTGTCTGGGTGAAGTGGAGCAGACGACGAGCTGATTGTTTCTGTGTCGACCCAGAAAAACAACAGAGATAGATGAGATGGACTCTTCACACCAGAGTCCTGCAGGACACAAGAAACACAAGAAAATAAGACTGCAAACACACACAGAGTTTAACTGAAGGCTCCTCCTCCTCCTCTTCTCCATCTTTTTCCTCGTCTTCTTCGTCTTTTTCTTCTTCTTCTTCACCTTCTCCTTCTTCTCCTTCTTTTTCCTCTTCTTCTCCTTCTCCTTCTTTTTCTTCTTTCTCTTCTTCTCCTTTTTCTTCTTCTTCTTCTTCACCTTCTCCTTCTCCTCCTTCTTTTTCCTCTTCTTCTCCTTCTTCTTCTCCTTCTCCTCCTTCTTCTTCTTTCTCTTCTTCTCCTTCTTCTTCTTCACCTTCTCCTTCTCCTCCTTCTTCTCCTTCTTCTTCTTCTTCACCTTCTTCTTCTCCTTCTTCTTCTGCCCCCCTGGAGTTAATATTGTAACCCCTGTGCTCCGTGGTTACAGAGACTCTGTTAGTGAGATGAATGCTTCACCTCCTCCCTGTCACTTCCTGTCAGCTGCTCTCTCTCTGATGTGTATGTGTGTGTTGTTGGTAGACCCCCCCACCCCCCCCCACCCCTGCAGCTGAACCAGGAGACTTTAAATGCCAAACCTGAAGTACTGTCACCTTACATTACACTCAGTGTGTGACGGTGAGAGACACAGACAGAGAGAGAAAGAAAGAGACACAGAGAGAGAGACAGAGACACAGTCACACAGAGAGAGAGAGACAGAGACACACAGAGAGAGACAGAGACACACAGAGAGAGAGAGACAGAGACACGCAGAGAGAGACAGAGACACAGAGAGAGAGAGAGACAGAGACACACAGAGAGAGAGAGACAGAGACACGCAGAGAGAGACAGAGACACAGTCACACAGAGAGAGAGACACACAGAGACACACACAGAGAGAGAGACTTCAGTCTGAACTTTAATGATGATGAAAATGAGGACGAGTCCTCACAACATGAGTCCTACATGACTTCACACACTCCTGCAGGCTGCATTGGACAGATGTGTCATCAGTGTTTTCAGGGTTAATTAAACATTGATGCTGTTTGTCTGGAAACACGTGTGTGTGTGTGTGTGTTGATGTTTCTGCTCTATTTAACAGCTGAAGTCTGAACTGAGTCACCTGATGTTTAAATTTTTCTTCATTGTGTAAAAAATATAAGACATGAGCACCTCCTGCAGGAGGAACAAGTCATTATACCAATCAGACATCATCATCATCATCTTATCTCTGCAACAACACTACAATGCAGTAATATAAATAAATACATTATTATAAATAAAATACAGTAATATAAATAAAAACATTATTATAAATAAAATACAGTAATATAAATAAAATACATTATTATAAATAAAATACAGTAATATAAATAAATACATTATTATAAATAAAATACAGTAATATAAATAAAATACATTATTATAAATAAAATACAGTAATATAAATAAATACATTATTATAAATAAAATACAGTAATATAAATAAAATACATTATTATGAATAAAATACAGTAATATAAATAAAATACATTATTATGAATAAAATACAGTAATATAAATAAAATACATTATTATAAATAAAATACAGTAATATAACTAAAATACATTATTATGAATAAAATACAGTAATATAAATAAAATACATTATTATGAATAAAATACATTGATATAAATAAAATACATTATTATACTAAAACAATGCTGCTTCATTGACATGAATTCCAGTTTGGCCGCTTGGCGGCGCTGCAGCCTGTGGGGGGAAGGTCTGTGTGTATTTCCGGTTCCGGTGGGGTCAAAGTGTTGTGTTGTGTGTTTGGCTTCCAGCAGCAGAACCTCCGGGTCTCTCTCTGCCGTCTGTTTGTTCTTTTCTTGCCTCTCAGATGTACCGAGCACCGGTCAGACCCCAGCGGAGTCCCGGAGCTCCGCGGCCGGCTGGAAGGTTTCCCTCCCCAGCTTCGTGCTGGGGTTTCCCCGGGGATCGCTCCCCCTACGGCGGCTCCGTGCACCATGGAGGATCTCCCCGTGGCGGTCCCTCGTACTGTCCGGGTTCTCCCGTCTTTTCCCCGAACTCTAACCGAGGATACAGGGATGGTTCTCCGGCGGGGATCGGCAGCGGGTCCCGCGGCTTCGGAGGGCAGATGTGGCGGCGGAGCGGCGGCTTCCGTCGGCCTCAGTCCTTCAGTCCTTCGTCTCACAACAACCAGGTAAGATTCGACTGAGCCTGGTGGACCGAGCCACGTGTGTCTGGTTAATACATCGACCCTCCGCGCGCGTCTTCATCAGAAAAGTTATCCGGAAAACTTTTGTTGATCATCAGAGAGTCACAGAGCAGGACGAGTATTACTGCAGTACAACGAGTATTACTGCAGTAGAGCGAGTATTACTGCAGTAGGACGAGTATTACTGCAGCAGGACTAGTAATACTGCAGCAGGACGAGTATTACTGCAGTAGGACGAGTATTACTGCAGTAGAGCGAGTATTACTGCAGCAGGACCAGTAATACTGCAGCGGGACGAGTATTACTGCAGTAGAGCGAGTATTACTGCAGTAGGACGAGTATTACTGCAGTAGGACGAGTATTACTGCAGTAGGATGAGTATTACTGCAGTAGGACGAGTATTACTGCAGTAGGACGAGAAATACTGCAGTAGGACGAGTATTACTTCAGTAGAGCGAGTATTACTGCAGCAGGACCAGTAATACTGCAGCGGGACGAGTATTACTGCAGTAGGACGAGTATTACTGCAGTAGAGCGAGTATTACTGCAGTAGGATGAGTATTACTCTAGTAGAGTGAGTATTACTGCACTAGAGTGAGTATTACTGCAGTAGAACGAGTATTACTGCAGCAGGACGAGTATTACTGCAGTAGGACGAGTATTACTGCAGTAGGACGAGAAATACTGCAGTAGGACGAGTATTACTTCAGTTGGACCAGTATTACTACAGTAGGACAGTAGTGATGATAAGAGCGCCCCCTGTGATTGAAGTCTGCAAGGAAATAAAAACTGCTTAAGTTTAAGATAAATTCTCATAAGAGTGTGTGTGTGTGTGTGTGTGTGTGTGCGTGCATGCGTGCGTGCGTGCATCGTTGTGTGTGTGTGTTCAGTGTGGGTCCTCAGACTCTTCGGTGGAGAAATATTTCAGTCCCTCGATGCTGCAGGATCCCTGGGCCGCTCTGCAGCCGGTTGCAGCCTCGGACAGGCAGACGGCTGCGTCCTGACGTCCTGACAGGAAACAACAACATTAAGAACATCAGCAGTAAACAACCCCTCTGAGCGCGCTCAGTCACCAGCAGGCCCTGTTCCTCGGCAGCTCCACAACTGAAACAATATCAGGGATCAAACTGTGACGATAAAGTTTTTTACAGGATGTTTTCTAACAGCTTTTAAATCAATTGGTGGGATTTATTCAGATTCTTCTTCATGTGTTTTATTCAGATTCTTCTTCATGTGTTTTATTCACAGACTGTAAAAAACATCAGTTTGTTTAAGTAAATAAAAAAATGAATCTTTAATGTCGTGTGTTAATTTGAAAGGAAGAGAGCATCATGGTGACACACGCTGAAAACAAAGTGCAGAAGAAGAAAAAGAAGGGGACAGTCGATGAATGATGAAATATTTTCAGCTGCTAGTTAATGAGATTTATATTTAATTATTCAGTGTTAAGATAATTAACAGCTTTACAAATTAATGGAAACGTTAACCAGCATAATATTTTGTTTTAATCACTAATAAATTCATTAGTGATTAAAACAAAATATTATGCTGAACAGGACATTTGTATTTTAACTATGAAAACTAGATGTTGTCTCTCAATGTTCACCACAGCAGGTCCAGAAGCCATAAAGATGATATTGAATATTAATTATCTCCATAAAGATGATATTGAATATGAATTACCTCCATATAGATGATTTTGAATATTAATTATCTCCATAAAGATGATATCAAATATGAATCATCTTCATATAGATGATATTAAATATTAATTATCTGCATATATATGCAGAAAACAACATCAACTTCCTAAACGTACTCAACAACCACTTTGGGAGGTTTGAGGCACTCAACACCACTCCTACGAGAAAATCTATTCCTCGCCCGGATGAGCAGCCACTCAGTCTGGACACAGCTGATGTCCGGTGAACCCTGAGGAGAGTAAACACCTGGAAAGCAGCGGGCCCTGACGACATACCAGGACGGGTGCTCAAGGAATGTGCTGACCAGCTGGCCGGGGTTCTCACAGACATCTTTAAAACCTCGCTGATCCAGGCTGAGGTACCATCATGACTGCTACAATTATACCGGTGCCTTAAAAACCCACAATCTCCTCCCTCAATGATTACCGCCCCATAGCACTCACTCCCATCATGATGAAGTGCTTCGAGAGGCTGATAAAGGACCACATTGTCTCCAGACTCCCCCCCACATTCGACCAGTACCAGTTTGCTTACCGGCCTAAACGCTCCACAGAGGACGCCATCTCCTCTGCACTCCACCCGAGCTTAGAACATCTGGAAGGGAGGAACACACATGTACGAATATTGTTTCTGGACTTCAGCTCGGTGTTCAATACCATCATCCTGCAGCATCTGGTGAGCAAACTGGCCCCCCTTGGCTTCAGCACCCCCCTGTGTAACTGGCTGCTTGACTTCCTCACCAACAGACCCCAGTCTGTGCGGGTGGGCAACAACATGACACTGGAGGCCAGTGTCATCTCATCTGTTATCAGCTGGTCTCACCTGTTCTCATCGGTTCTAATCTGTTCTCACCTGTTCTCACCTGTTCTCATCTGTTATCAGCTGGTCTCACCTGTTCTCATCGGTTCTAATCTGTTCTCACCTGTTCTCATCTGTTATCAGCTGTTCTCACCTGTTCTCATCTGTTATCATCTGTTCTCACCTGTTCTCACCTGTTCTCACCTGTTCTCACCTGTTATCACCTGTTATCAGCTGTTCTAATCTGTTATCAGCTGTTCTCACCTGTTCTCATCGGTTCTAATCTGTTCTCACCTGTTCTCATCTGTTATCAGCTGTTCTCACCTGTTCTCATCTGTTATCATCTGTTCTCACCTGTTATCAGCTGTTCTCACCTGTTCTCACCTGTTCTCATCTGTTCTCACCTGTTATCACCTGTTATCACCTGTTATCAGCTGTTCTCATCTGTTATCATCTGTTATCATCTGTTCTCACCTGTTCTCATCTGTTATCAGCTGTTCTCACCTGTTCTCATCGGTTCTAATCTGTTCTCACCTGTTATCAGCTGTTCTCACCTGTTCTCATCTGTTATCATCTGTTCTCACCTGTTATCAGCTGTTCTCACCTGTTCTCACCTGTTCTCATCTGTTATCAGCTGTTCTCACCTGTTCTCACCTGTTATCAGCTGTTCTCACCTGTTATCAGCTGTTCTCACCTGTTCTCATCGGTTCTAATTTGTTCTCACCTGTTCTCACCTGTTCTCAGCTGTTCTCACCTGTTCTCATCGGTTCTCATCTGTTCTCACGTGTTCTCACCTGTTATCATCTGTTCTCACCTGTTATCAGCTGTTCTCACCTGTTCTCATCGGTTCTCATCTGTTCTCACGTGTTCTCACCTGTTATCATCTGTTCTCACCTGTTTTTCATCTGTTCAACCAGCAAAACACTTGAGTCACCGGTTATAGTGAAACAAAGGCCTCAGGTGACCTGCTGTCAAAAGTGGAGTAGAGAGGAGGATGATGATGAAGAGGATGATGATGAAGAGGAGGAGGAGGAGGATACCTGGACAGTATGTATGTTTATATTATAATCTGGTTGTCATGTTACTGTATGTTTATACTATAGATACAGTAACATGACAACCAGATTATAGTTTAAGAGATTTATGGAGTTTGGACCAAATGTTGAACTGTTGTCAGTTTGTGTTCAGAGTTAAAAACTTGTTGAAATTATTTGGAAAAGTGAGTGTTTGATATTTGATTTGTAATGACGGAGTTTGTCCTGAGGGAGGCGCTGCTGCTGTTTAATGACACAATGACTGTGATACACCATTAAAGGGAAATTCCACTGAAAACCTTCCACTGAAAATACATTATATTAATCATTATAAGCACAATAAATTAGACTGAACAGCCTCTGTCTGTGGTGTGTACGTTTGTCAGTATTCAGATTATAATACAGGATCATATATAATATACAGACAGGATCATATATAATATACTGATGGGATCATATATAATATACTGATGGGATCATATATAATATACTGACAGGATCATATATAATATACAGAAAAAAATTCTGCTCTGTAAGAGGTACTTGTGATTTATTACAGTTTTTCTCAATTGCTAAAACACAATTTCTGAAACCTTGCTCCATTTTCTGAAAACATTAAACACAAAACCTCAGCTTCAAGCACTATTTACAAAACCTCTGACTCCTCTTGCAAAATGAAACTTTCACCTCAAAACAGATTTACCTGTGCTCAAAACCAAACACTGCTCTCAAATCATAAACAAAGCGTTCAAAATGATATACACTATCAAGCAGTCAGTAAACGATACACCAAAAAATAGAAAACACGTTGTTCAAAACATATAGTTCTCAGGGAGAAGTACATTTTTAATCTCAAAACAAATTTCATATTTTTCTGTCATTGTCTTTTGATGAATGAAAATATGTTCTATCATAGTAGCTCAAAATTGATAAGAAATTATACCCTGCTTTGCTCTTTGCAATTTTTTTTGTTCTTCCTCCTCCTTGTACCCCTATTTTTACAGTACTGTACCCTGCATCTCACAAACTTGTCCTTTGTTTCTGTGATACTGTAATTCTTGTTCTTTGTTGATATGAACCTGCAACCAGTCAAAATCTATTGAGCAGTCGGTACTGTAAACAAATGGAATGGACTTTCTCCGTCCCACCTTCAACAACCTGTTTGCTCTCTGAACTGGCTTATATCGGTTGTGTCACATGATTTGAAACAAGTCAAATCAATTTTGAGTGGTTGTGTTTAATCAATGACATGTGTTCTCTATTTGTATTTGATTGTTGCCACTTGTGTTTACCAGTATGGGTGACATGTGCATTAGAGTGCAGAATGTGTTTAGAGTTCTGCTGAAAAGTCTAAGTGAGATCTGCAAATTGTGTTTTACCATGTGAAATGGTTTAAGGTATTGACAACAGACTGCACAATTAGCTAAATGAGTTCAGGCAACTGCAAACTTTATTCAGCCAATGGGTTTTTGAAATTCTGTATGTTATTGTGTGAAGTCTGTAGGGGGCGCTATCGTGCCATTTTGCCACACCCAATACTGAATGTGATCAGATGTGTTCAGGCCAGGACTCTGATCAAGGATGTGAAATCGACCATTAACACTCAAACAACAAAAATTGTCTCCTAGCAGCGCCGTTCATTTTATGCACAAGCTTTTGATACGTTTCCGTGGTTAAGTGTTTTCTATAGACTGACAAAGTTTGCGGTTGATCAGGTTAACTCATAAGGAACGCCTGTGCAAAACTATCCCTAATGAGACATGGTGTAATAATGAATATTATTTTTATGTAATGAATATCTGTGTGAAGAAACTGAAACCATTTGAAAAGGAGAGCACCAGTGTGGAGTGTCCTATAAGAAGTGGGGGCTCAGCTCAGGGCTTGTATTTGATTGTAGAGTCACTGTTAAAGGACAGTATGGGCGGTACTTTTCTAAAAACATTTTAACTGTTGCCAAATATCTAATGATGTGCTCATTTTAATTTCTGCTGTTAGAGTTACTGCGCTGTGTCGGAGATGTGAGCGCATCTCTAATGAGATCGACCACAAACATTATTTCTGCATGATCTAAAGTGTAGAGTTTCAATAACTCACTTTCATTCAGTGTTTGGACAATATTTCTCCTTCTTCTTTGTCTGTCCGCCATTTTCTCCTCAGGCTCTTAAAAGTCCTCCTCACTACTCAAAACACTTTAAAAGCTCACTTAACGGCCAAGATGCTTTGTGAATAACTTTTATTCTTTACTAGGATCTGGTCTAAATTTTGTGGTTAGAATTTCGCCACCAGAAGCAAATCTTAGTACCAGGTTGCTTTATGAATACAACTCCTGGTGTATTGAGGTGGCTGGTATCTATGAGTGAGGACAATAGGGGACTGTTGGGCTTTGGCGTAGGTATGCACTCTACTGAGTATTTGAAAATAAATTTGATTTGATTTGAGTGCCACTCTAGTGCTATAAATATATTGTATTTCCATAAATGAATTCTTAGGATGTACATGTAGCTGTGCAGGTGTGTTTAAATAATATGCGACCTGATATGATAAAAACATGTAGACTGACCTGCTGCTTAAATTAATGTTCAATATACACAAAGCACAATTTACAATCAATCAATATAGATCCAAATCAATATATAATCAATCATATGTCATGCAGTCAACAAACACGCCATTGATTTGACTTTGACTGGAGCTCTTTGAATGACAACAGACTTGTTTGAGATGAACTGTGTCTCACCTGGAGGTCAGGTGGCAGCAGCAGGGGGCGGAGCCAAAAAGCTGCGGTCAAGTGGGACAGTCTCCCAGCAGCCTTCAGTCTGTACAGTAAGTCGCAGAAACACTCACATCCTGTTCGATCTGATTTATTAAACGGTTATCAGACACATACATCAGCGGGTACAGTCTTCAGTTGTTCATTATGACACCACAGACTATTAAAACTCATTTTACATCAATTCTCATGTAAATCAGCTGCTGTTTATAATCATCTCAGATGACATGTTCCACTCAAACCACACACATAATTAAAAACATTAATAGTCAAACACAGAGAAAAGAAATACAACATTATTGATCTGTCAAGGCTTTACATCTGTACAGATGTTAGGAAGAATCCTCAAATCCAACTGACCCGATGTTTCTGTGTTGCTAAATACTTCAACAGGCTGAATTAAATTATTCCTCATTATATGTTTAATTAATGTTAATATAGACAACAACCACAATAAATTGTTTGCAGTTTATACAAATGTCATCATCAGCCACACAGCACATCTTCTGTTACCAGAATAAACCACATCACAATCCCCCCGAGTCAGCAAAGATACAAACTTTCTAATGACGTCATATTGTTGATTCAACATCGAAACCAATCAGATGTTGTTTCAGGTGACAGCAAGATTAACGTTGCACACGTGTACATTACTTTGGATCAAGTCGGACAAAAATCTTACCGGCATGCATTGTGCAGCGAACGCCGCTGATCGATTCTGTGCAGGACTGATCTGGAACGAGCCTGAAGTCATCTTGTTGTGACATCATCTTCTGCATTGGTCTAATGGCACTGACTGCTGACTGGAGAATTAGTTCCACCTGCTGTTTATCTCTATCGACCAATCACCTCAGATTATCTCTTCCGTCATATATACATATTAACTTATATATTAATGACATTAACCATATATGTATAATTTACATATACATACAAAACATATTCTTATTAAATTTAACCTCCACAGCTTTAATAATGACAGACAGTAACACACACACACACACACACACACACACACACACACACACACACACACAAGCACACACAGTTTGAGCTCTGCTGTGCACGAAAGGCACATTCTGCTGAATTTAAAAACAACTGAATAAATTCTGCTGTTGAAGTCAGACTGTTTCTCTCTTCCTCCTGATCAACATGAGTCATTTGTCACTCTGCTCTGTGGGCGTTTGAACAAAATGACTCGCTGCTGAAGCCAAAAGAAAGTGAGAAAAGATTCTGACCATTTGAATGAAACCAGAGTCAGTCAATGAAAGAGAGGAGACCTCCCAACTAGTGCTCAGACCTCTTCAACTAGTGCTCAGACCTCTTCAACTAGTGCTCAGAACTCCCCAACTAGTCCTCAGACCTCCCCAACTAGTCCTCAGACCTCTTCAACTAGTGCTCAGACCTCCCCAACTAGTGCTCAGACCTCTTCAACTAGTGCTCAGACCTCCCCAACTAGTCCTCAGACCTCTTCAACTAGTGCTCAGACCTCCCCAACTAGTACACAGACCTCCCTAACTAGTGCTCAGACCTCCCCAACTAGTACACAGACCTCCCCAACTAGTGCTCAGACCTCCCCAACTAGTACACAGACCTCCCCAACTAGTGCTCAGACCTCTTCAACTAGTGCTCAGGCCTCCCCAACTAGTCCTCAGACCTATTCAGCTAGTGCTCAGACCTCTTCAATTAGTCCTCAGACGTCTACTAGTGCTCAGGCCTCTAACTAGTCGCCAGCCTCTAACTAGTTCAGACCTCTGTAACTAGTCACCAGTCTCCATAACTAGTCTTCAGACCTCTGTAACTAGTTATCAGAGCTCTGTCACCAGTCTTCTGAGCCATGAGTGTAGGAGCATTAAAAATGTGGTTGGGACAATCTGACGTACAATGTAAATTAAGTTCTCCCTCCCAGATGGGGTTTCCTGTATTTTGGTGCCTTTGAACAGGTGGTTTGAGATTTTTGTCTTGATATACTAGCATCAGAAAAATTATGGGCACATTTTGTAATTTCATCTGACATCTCACAGAAATTGATTTGATGACTTATAGAAGGTAATCTTAAATTCTATCATTTAAATTGAGAATCTCTTTGTTTGCATACAATTGCAATTTCTGTTTCTTAATTTCTTCAGTGTTATAAATTCAGTGAGTAAAGTGGAGAGGACAACTGCATTCTCATATAAACATATAAACATACATATATCTTTCAATCATTTTTATTACTAATAATGAGAATCACCTGTGTGTGACAACATCTTTTAAGTTAGCTGTGTAGCATCACATTAGATTTGGGCTAGATAGATAGACATTTAGTTAAATGCCAAGCTTTGATTTTCAGTAAGTTAACAATTTCCTGAACATGTTGTGTGTGACCCACCTTAACTCATCTACCTGGCATCTGCCCATCAATGGCTACAACATTAGCAGTGTGTATTTGTCTGCTTTCTATGTGACAGTTTGCCTGTGTGCAAGGTAGCTGTAAAAACATGGTTTGGAATTTCATTGATTTGGGCATTCTCTGTATGAGCACAAGGAATGGGTTTGATAATGAACGCTGTGAATTAAGCACAGAGTACATCGATTGATGCATTTTCCACATGGTGAAAGTGGGAGTGTCTAGTCTAATCATTTCAACAAAGTGGGTGGGACATCCCACCATCGTAATATGGTTGCAATGCACATTTTCAGACCTCCGTAACTTGTCCTTTGACATCAACGAGTCCTCAGATTTCCTCATCCAGCCCTCTGACATCTATAACTAGTTCCCTGACGCTTCAAGCTAGTCCTCAGATCTCTTTAAGTAGTTCTCTCCTGCAAACCATGACACAGATAAATTTGCACACGAAAGTCCACTGCTGCATCATTTTCATTTGATCTTTATTTGTCCGTCACATAAAATCTGATTGGATGTCAATAATGTCACTAATAATATTAATTAACCGCCTTCATATGGTGAAAGTAATAGTAAATAAAACATAGTAAAACCTCACACTGAAGAGAGAAACATCTGCTCTACTGACTCATTTAAAATTCAATGTTTAAACTTAAGATTAAAATTTGAAGATTTCTCAGGATCCAAAAGATGTTCTGTGATTTGGTGGCTGCCTGTCCAGGTGTACCCTGCCCCTCTGCCATCATCACATCATGTGATCACATAAACCAAGAGTTTCTGTCACAGAAACCACATCCATTAATTGAAGCAGAAAGAGATGTTGCTGCTCACAGCTGTTGTAATAATAATACATTTAAAACATCATAGGTTTATATTTGTCTCACGTAATTTCTAATATAATTTAATTATTTGAAACATCTTGCAACAAGTTGAGGAGTATTTCTCCACACAGTCAATCTGATTTTTAGATTTGAATGAAAATGAAAATGCCTCATTGATTCTGTTTTTTATGGTGTCACATCAGTTAATATAGACACAGCTGAGTGTCCTGACGACTCAACTCTGGACTAATTTAGCAGCAGCAGATATGAGTGGAGCTGTGGGGGTGAATGTCTTTGAATAGCAGCAGTGAGTCTGTGCTCAGTGATGGAGTAGCAGTTTGTAGTGGAGGTGGTGTCGAGGTTATCAGGCCTTCCCTCAGCTAACAGCACTGACGTGTCCCGCAGCCTGCCCACACACAAAAAATAGATCCTTCAGTTTGACTCACATGACGATCCTCCACCTCTCATCACGTTTCTCTGGACGTCCGTCTGCACGTTCACACCATCACTGCCTCCGTCAGACCACAGAAAAACACCTCACCAGTAAAAATAAACCTGGTCTTCACAGTGATGTCACAGGACACGTAAGCCTTCTGATTGGTTCTTTGTATGAAATACTTTAAAGGACAGATCTTAGACAGAAGACTTAAAAAACTCTTTACAACACCAAATGTAAAAGGGAATAAGTAGAGACAAAAAGACTAAAACTAAAATTAAAAATGAGATGATAACAGAGGTATTAGTGAAGAGTTAGGGTTATTTTATTTTTTTATATTAAAGCAGATCTGAAAATTATTTTACATAGAGGAAATCTGTTATCTGTCTTTTATCAATAAAAGGTTTTACTCTGACCATTGTGTCATCTTTCATAATTATATGTAATCATTAATTTTGGCAATCCACATTCCAAATGTTGTCTGATTGCCATTTTAAATGTTGCAGTTTTTTGGGAAATAAGTAGGCCTAATAATACATGTTTTAATGAAGGGACTTGTTGCCCTTTTTCCTTTTGGTTAGGGTTAGGGTTATATATATATATACACTGAACAAAAATATAAATGCAACACTTTTGTTTTTGCTCCCATTTTTAATGAGCTGAACTCAAAGACCTAAAACATTTTCTATATACACAAAAGAACCATTTCCCTCAAATATTGTTCACAAATCTGTCTAAATCTGTTAGTGAGCACTTCTCCTTTGCCGAGATAATCCATCCCACCTCACAGGTGTGGCATATCAAGATGCTGATTAGACAGCATGAATACTGCACAGGTGTGCCTCAGGCTGGCCACAGTAAAAGGCCACTCTGAAATGTGCAGTTTTATCACACAGCACAATGCCACAGATGTCGCAAGTTTTGAGGGAGCGTGCAATTGGCTTGCTGACTGCAGGAATGTCCACCAGAGCTGTTGCCCGTGAATTGAATGTTCATTTCTCTACCATAAGCCGTCTCCAAAGGCGTTACCAGTGCAGTGACCCCTCTCTGTCTTCCAGTTAAACCAGTGCAGTGACCCCTCTCTGTCCTCCAGTTAAACCAGTGCAGTGACCCCTCTCTGTCCTCCAGTTAAACCAGTGCAGTGACCCCTCTCTGTCTTCCAGTTAAACCAGTGCAGTGACCCCTCTCTGTCCTCCAGTTAAACCAGTGCAGTGACCCCTCTCTGTCTTCCAGTTAAACCAGTGCAGTGACCCCTCTCGTTCCTCCAGTTAAACCAGTGCAGTGACCCCTCTCTCTCCTCCAGTTAAACCAGTGCAGTGACCCCTCTCTGTCCTCCAGTTAAACCAGTGCAGTGACCCCACTCTGTCCTCCAGTTAAACCAGTGCAGTGACCCCTCTCGTTCCTCCAGTTAAACCAGTGCAGTGACCCCTCTCTCTCCTCCAGTTAAACCAGTGCAGTGACCCCTCTCTGTCCTCCAGTTAAACCAGTGCAGTGACCCCTCTGTCCAGTGTTTGAGATGTGTTGTACAAACATGACTTCAGTGTTCGAATGTTTCCGGCTGGTGAATGAACTCTGATGTTTGCTCAGTCTCTTCCTCTCTCACTGATTATCAGTCTCTCTCTGTCCTTTTTTACCACACTAATCTGGTTGCAACTCGGACCGGTAATGAACTCTGTGTATGAATGGCCTTCATCTATGGTCAGGTTCACCTCAGTTCACAGACAGTTTCATGACAAGGACACACTGTGATTTATAGATTCACTTAACTCAAAAAGTTGATGATGATGATGGTGATGCAGGTTTAAAGATACTGCAACATTCAAAAATGTTCCCTTCTGGTGCCTTCCAGTATTAGAATCATAACTATATTGTGGCAGCTAACAGTGAACACGAGATGGACAGTTTTTATGGTTTCAGTTCAATAACAATTTATAATAATAATTTATCAGCGGTGAGACAGTTAAACACAGCAGAATACAGACACAAAAAAATTGCCAGTCACTAAAATCAGTTTCAGGTAAGCATGGCTAACCAGTCAGTGGTGGTCCTTCCAGATAGTTCACCAGTTCAGTCCATATGTTCTGCCACTTGGACCGGTTTAAGTTCTAGTGTTACACTGGAGAATTCAGGTTGTCGGATGACCAGGCAGAAATGACAACAAACCTTTTTTTAGCAGGTTGAAGTTAACTGGACACTGCCTGAGTCTGAGACTACTGACAGTGGAGCACACTGAGTGTGTACATCTGTTCAATGTGTTGTTCAGTCTCTGTTTGTGTGTGAGGATGAACTCTGTTAGATGTTTGAAGAGGTTGTGGTCTGGAGAGTATACCTCCATCACAGCAGGGCCATCACAGTAAACCTCCATATGAGCAATTTAACAGCAACAATAATGGAGTGAAAAAGCGCATGACTATGTGTGATTGTACTTGTTTGTTAATATGTTATTTGGGCTGAAATAAGACTCTGATTTATCTCAGCTGTGTTCATGTCAGGTTTAAGTTCCTGCTTTTGTTTCCAGTGACTACTGTTACCGGCTCAAGTAACAAAGAAACGCCAGGAGAGACTTTTCAGCAGTTTCACCCCCGTCGGGTTTTATTCTGCGAATAAAGCATATATATTGTAGAACAATCTCAACATCTAACAAAACCAAAAGACAAAGCAAAGCTTTCGCACCGCCACTTCAAAGGCCAGCCCCACTTTATGTCCTCGGCTGGGAGACGCCCCGCGCGCTGGCACATCCCCATTCACGAACACACGGGACCAGGCCTAGAAGACGCGAGAACAGAAACAAGGTTACTGCAGAACATGGATGAGAGGCCCAAGGGGCCGTAACACTACTGAAATTGAAACTGGATTATGTCTCTGCTGAGGTTTATTATTTATGTGTGATAATCTGTTTACACAGTTTTCTCGGTTGAGACTAAAGCTCAACCACCAAAGATCATCAGATTTCTCAGATGAACCTGATTGTGGTCTCTACAGACTGGAATTTATGCCAGCAGCACTAGGTGAGAGGTAGATTACACTTGGGAAAGTTGCCAGCCAATCACAGGTCAAACACACAAACAGGCATCAGTTTTCTGTGGTTGTTTGAGTTTGAGTTTGATTTGAGAAAGTGCAGCAGGTGTTTTTTTTCTACTGAGCAGCTCTGAGATCAGTTTTGATAAATGTTTTTAATGTATTTCAGGTTGTTTTCAGGAAGTCTTTCTGCTAACGCGATGTGCTCCAGTACCCAGAGTGCTTTGTGTTTGCCTCAGCAGCCGTCTTTGTGTTTCTTAAATCAACTTGTCCACTCAGCGATGAGTTTGTAGGTCAGTGAACAAACAGAGCATCGCCGTGCCAACTGACAGTGTCTGTCCCGCTTCTCTGCAAAGGTTTAACTTTACCATCATCCAGCAGTCAGAGGAGGAGGTGGAGGAGCCTTTCAGTCTGCCAGCCATCGCTCCAGTTTTTACCTGCAAACAAAGAGCCGAGTGTCGGGTTTCTACACCACTCTGACTGCCTTTATGGATGTGTGAGAGCAGAGTGGAGCTCAGACTTGATCCTGATCTCTGAAAACAAAAAAATCACCTGAGCAGGAGGCAGAGAGGCTTACCTCAAGCACACCATCAGGATTAGTCAATTTAAAAGTCAGGTCCATTTTATTTATGTATTGCCAGATCACACCAAAAGTTTTCTCATGACACTTTTCATTTAGAGCAGTTCTAGGCTATAGTCGTTAAGTTACAGCAACCCAACATTCCCCCATGAGCAGCACTTGGTGACAGTGGCGAGAAAAAAACCTGCCTTTTAACAGGCAGAAACCTCGAGCAGAACCAGACTCATGAGAGAGATTATTTGTGTGTGTACTGAATTAAAATCCGATGGAATCATTAACTTAATAGAAGAGAAACTGTTGCCTTGTAGTCTAGTAATAGGAATTCAAGACATTATTATATAATGTTTTGATAAAAAAGGATTCTTTGGGAAAACTATTAAATGTTCAATTTCAATGCCAGAACAAGGTTGATCATTGGATTAAAACAGTGAGTGGGTTCATGTGCACACTGACTGAAGCCAAATGAATCTCATAAGACCAAGACTATCATTATCAGTGTCCACGTGAATATTTAAATCACCCACGATAATTACTTTATCTGATACTTGATAAAAACTGCAGAATTCAGAATAAGGACCAGGAGTGCAGGTACACTATAACAAACAAGATTGGCTGTATTGTTTTCCACTAAGACTAAGGCTTTCAAACGAGTTATAACTGAGTTTAGGTTTATGATTGTTTCCGTCAAATATGGCTGCAACTCCACCTCCTCGGCCGGTGTCACGAGGAATGTGAGTATTAATATGACTGGGAGGAGTGGATTCATTAAGGCTGACATATTCTTCATTACACAGCCAGGTTTCAGTCAGGCAGAATAAGTCAATATCATGATCTGACATTAAATCATTCACTAAAAGAGCTTTGGATGACAGAGATCTAATCTTTAACAGGCTGGACACACTGGATGCGTGACGTTACCTTTTGCTTCATTTCGGTGTCCATGTTAAAGGAATAGTTCACTCTAGAACGAAATTCAGTCATTATCGACTCACCCTCATGCCGATGAGAAGTCTGTTGTATTTTCTTATTCCTCAAAGTGCAGCTGGAGACCCGCGGGGGTACTCTCCTGCAGCAAAAATCCATATAGCGGGCGTCAATGGTGTCCGAGACGAAAAGGTCCATAAAACTACACAAAAACTTTGTAATATTCCTCCATACTGCTTGTCCGCTGCAAGGGTTAGGGTTAGGGTTAGGGTTGCTACATCTGCCTCCAGGCAGATGTAGCATAGTGACTGTTTAGGCTAGAAAAATGTACTAAATGACGTCATTTCGAGTAAACTCTGGATGTCGCCACTTCAGGACACTTGGATTGCAGCAGACGAGCAGTATAGAGGAATATTACAAAGTTTTTGTGTAGTTTTATGGACCTTTTCGTCTCGAACACCATTGGCGCCCGTTATATGGATTATTGCTGCAGGAGGGAACCCCGCGGGTCTCCAGCTGCACTTGGAGGAATTAGTAAACTTGGAGTAAACTTTTATCAAGTTTTTATGTGAAACACCTCTTTTGTAAATTGATTTAAATGGTCAGGGGACAGACAGTCTCAATGGGGGTTTAGGGGGGTAACTGCTATAAAAGCAGCGCAGAGGAGCATGTAGGTATGCAGCTCTGCCTCCTTGTCTCAACTCTGGGTTGTCATGGTTTTGGATGACTAACATGGGTAGCTTGAGTGCAAGATGGCTGCAGGGTGACTTTAACATCTGTCTAGGGACTACAGATGAAAAATAGCCTCTTGGCTAATTCTGGCGCATTTACAGTAATGTTATTAATGTGCACTGTCCCTGTTTTCAAATAAACGTATTATTATAACAAACTCGGTAAAATTTTTGGATAAGACAGCCGCTCCATCCAAAGCGGGATGTACTGTATGCCATCTCTCCTGATCAGAGTATACTTTAGTATGGAGTATGGAGTTCCCAATAACCAGAGCTGGTTTCTCAGCGTATGTGTTGCTGAGTGGAGAACACTTACTAGAAATGTGAACAGGTTGGTGGTGAACCGTGGGCTTCTTCTTTTTGTATTATGCCTCCTTCAGACGGTCACCCAGCCTCCATGGTCCTCCTTGGACGGCTAGGAGGAGCTACACTAGGTCGGTCCCCACCGGCTATTGAGGCCTGGCTAACTACAGCAGCTAACGATTTGTTTCCATCTAGGGTTATACCTAACCCTAACCCTATTTCCATTGTGCAGAGCTGCGTCTCCAATTCACTAACCCTAATAAACAACTAATACACAACTAATAAACTACATTTATAACATTTACCAGTATTGCTAAAAGAGGCAGAGGAGTAACTACACTCTTGACACACTGAGCAAGAGAGAGGAGGAGAGGGAGACAGAGAAGCAATAACTAGCATCTAGGCTAATTAGCAGAACTGATAAGCGTGTGATTAAACAACTGTGGAGTTTGTGAGAAAGTCACCAACAGAGAGAGGGTACTGAAAGCTTGAATGGAACAAGTGTTCTTTTAAATGTATGACAGGTAATTAGTCTGTGTAGTAAAGAATGCATCAAAATAATCAGGTTAAGCTACAGCAGCAAAACAGGTGACCAAAAAACACAGTGAACTGAAATGAAGCAATACGTCAGGAATAACTGATGACTTCAACAGTGTTAACTCATGTTCGTCTCCTACAGGCTCAGATGTTGAAATCAGTTTGTTTTTACAAAATAATGAATGTTGACAATATTGACAGTTTATTTAATGATGACGCTAAAAAAGCAAATAAATTATACAAAGTTGACGTTTCATAGTTTTTACACTAAAGAAACAACCAAAAACTGCTGAAACAGTTTCAGTGTTTTTGTTTGACCAGTTAAATAATTTTTACTAATAATACTCACAGCTTGTTTTTACTTCAGTAAACCAAACTTTCATCATCAGTGTTGACTGTCTTTGGCTTTCTTCTGAATTGAACCCTCTGCCAGGAATGTTATGCAAATATCAGCATTCAACTTATTTAATAATAATAATAATAATAATAATAATGTTGGCTGCCCATTTTTGACAGTTGTATCTCAACATCCAAGATTTTTCCACAGGTTGAACCTTCAGTAAACAGTCGAACATATTATAAACGTTCCTCTCGCATATTTTCTATAACGATAGAAAACAACAGACAAACAGATAACTGCAGACCGATGAAGTGTTGCATAGTATTCTCAGGTCGTTCCAATGTGGAAAAAAGTCTCTCCCAAGAAGAAACACAATGCCTCGGCACTAAACATAAATACTTTATCTTTACTCGGAAAGTGTTGATCTGATGTTTTCCCTGCAGGCAGCAGGAAGTGTCTGTGAAGTCTTTACGAGCAGCCGCACTCCTCCACGATCATGTTCTGGACGTCTTTCTTGATGATCTTCTGCTCTTCATTGTAGTAGAGCATTGACATGGCGCGCAGCCTCGTCGGCACGCAGCATGACTTAATGTTTTGAAAGGGGCTGTAACCCCTCATACGATAGTGATTGATGACCGTTGAATGGAAGGAGAGCGACGAGCCGCTGATGCTCGCCATGTGGTTTGAACAGTCGCCCTCGCAGTAGTTGGCATGGTAACCGGATGGAGCAATAATCCAGTCGTTCCAGCCGATGTCTCTGAAGTTCACGTAAAACTGTCGTTTGCAACAGACATGTATTTTCCCATCGCACTCCAGACCTCGTTTAACTCTTCGCAGAGTCGCCTCCTCTCGAGCTCGCAACACCACCATGAGGAACGGTCGGTGAGACTGATCTCGCTCTCCTGCTCCCTCGCCATTGGCAGGCACCAGGACGGGTGAGGCTCCGGCCTCAGCGCACAACAGGCAGGAAACCTGCACACTGAGTGAGCTTCCACCGCCGTCCAACAGAGTCTGAAAGCTGCGAGAGACGCCAAGGGTGTGCCAACCACTGCGGCGGGTGTCCACCATCTTCTCCGAAACACACTCCTCCTCCTCCTCCTCAACGTCATCGAGCCGCAGCAGCCGCAGCATCACTTTGCCTTTCGCTCGGTTTCCCTTCGACACCTTCAGGAAGATCCAGACATTTGCCTGTTCAACCATCGACGAGCCGGCGCCCTCCTTCGAAAGGTCAAAGGTCACTGTGTTCAGAGAGTCTCCTGCAGCAGCAGAGCACAAAGTAAGCATGATAGCATGTATGCAGGAATTAGCCACACCCATCACTATGAAAAGCTGTTTATTGAAGAGAAGCATTTACTGACTGACGTTGACAAAATTTATGTAAAACACAGACAGCTTACAGAAGGTCTCTACTGTTTTCCATCAGGTTCTGATGGTTGTTCTGTATGACTGTGCCTATTTGTGTAGAAGGAAGTCAAGCCCACTTAAATAACAACAGGAACCTTTTGACGTCAGGAGAAAATAAAGAATATAAAGCTGGTCATGTTCACTCATCTGAACTGTGCAGTCTGACATGCTGAGAAACATCAGATTGGTAACAGCATGTTTAATAAATGTTGGTGTTTTTTGAAGAAAAACATCAAAAAAAGTGTTTTTTAATTTGACCATGCTGTTGAAGCGAACAATTATGAGCATGAAGACACTGTGACCCTGCTGTCTGAACTGGCCCTCTTCTCTTTTGTCTTCCTGTCATTTGAATGAATGAACAAAGAAAATGTCATTATTGATGAAAGCATGAATGGAGCCGCTGCCTCTAAATATACTCAATGTGAGCAGAGACACTAAAAAAAGAAAGGCCTGGTTTCAGGGAATGCTGTTAACAAGGCCACACACACACACACACACACACACACACACACACACACACACACACACACTCTTTGTCTGTGCTGCAGAATAATTACTGAGGCCCAGATTTGTCTGAATGAGGAGATTATTTACGGCCTGAGCCCACTTGGTATGCCCCCCCCCCTTTCTCGTTACTGTCCTCTAATTTTGAGCCTTTGAGGACCTTTTTAATTAAAGATTCCTCTCAAACAGAAAACTATTTATAGCACAAAGCCATTCTGTACATTTATGTAAGCAAACAAGCGATGGGACAATGTGATTGGTCACGAGCTGGTTCATGCTCACAGAAAACTTAAACAGTTTGTCAAACTCTTTCCTGACTGATTTATTGTTAAACTTCAGTGAAGCATTTGATTCATGATGTGGTCTGTAACAACAAACTCTCTTACAAATCCCATTAAAAATAATGCAGTACATCATGAAAACCTAACATGAGGCCTGTAACAAAACTTGTTTATTTCTAAATCTGGAAGTCACCACCTGTTCTATGAATTTCATATATTACAATAAGTTCAAAGGCATGTTATGCAGGAGTTGTCATTGACTTTAAACACACACGTGCAGAAAGCGATTCTAAACAATGTTAGTCGTCAAATACAACGATTTAGGTTCATCCTGAACTCAGCTCAAAACTAAGAAAATAAAAAATCCAGACAGTCACAGCAGATCGACATCAACACGACTGAGTCGATACATTTTTCTTTTTTCTTCCTTCTGTGAGAACAGGGTTCAAACTTTAGATTTTCTCAGACGTGGTGCACCGTGCACAGGGCTTTAAAAAAAGGCTGTAAATAACTTTTCAAATCAGGTAGGTATCTCTGGGGTCTGGAGACACGCATTACACCGGACCAGCTGTATGGAGCCATTGTGGACTAACAAGCTTCACTCAGCTTTCCATCAGCATGGGGGGGAGAAAACAATGACCTCATTTTTTGCTTTTTGAGTAAACTGTTCCTTTAAACTGTTAGTTCTCCGAATGTACCACAGCATCGCAGATGAGTTGCAAATGCTCAGTGTTGCTTTGAATTCTTCAGCAGAAGCAAAGTTTCCCAACTGAGGAAGAAAAACTGAAGCTGCTGCAGATTTGACACAGAATCAGCACACAGCTGCAGCTGGCCAATCAGCACTCAGTGTGAAACTCGCAGTGCTCAGGTTTGGTCAGGTGCCTTTGTGATATATATATATATCTATATATATATAGATATAGATTTCAAGGCAATAGAGAAAAGTAGAGAAAAATATTGTTAATCTATCAGACGGAGTAGAATCAATGGAATCAGTCTGTGTGGCTGCACAGAGATTCTTACTGTGGACACTGTAAACACACTTTGACCCTTCAGGGTTTTTGTGAATGAGCTGATGACAGACAGACAGAGAGACAGATGGAGAGACAGAGAGGCAGACAGACAGGCAGAAAGGCAGACAGACAGAGAGACAGACAAAGAGGCAGACAGACAGACAGACAGACAGACAGAGAGGCAGACAGACAGACAGAGAGTCAGACAGGCAGACAGACAGGCAGAGAGGCAGACAGACAGACAGAGAGGCAGACAGACAGACAGAGAGGCAGACAGAGCGACAGACAAAGAGGCAGACAGACAGGCAGAGAGGCAGACAGACAGACAGACAGACAGACAGACAGAGAGGCAGACAGACAGACAGGCAGAGAGGCAGACAGGCAGAGAGGCAGACAGACAGACAGACATCTGTTGTGCAGCTGATCATCAGTAAACCTCAGTAGAATCTCAGTCCAATGACTTCAGATTTAGGAACAGTGTTGAGGTAGAACTCACCTGTGACAACAGTGTTGAGGTAGAACTCACCTGTGACCCTTGTTATTGTAACTCTTTAGCTTTTTTTTTTTTTTTAACCCTTTTCTCTGTGCTGGTGAAACTGTACTGAAACCTTCTGATTGGCTGGTCGACTCACCTGGCTCTGCAAAGGTTATGATTTCAGACGGTGGTTCAGGTGGTGGTGAGGTCCCGGGGCCCTGGCTCTCCTCCTGGATCTCCACACTGCCGTCTTCGGTCACGCGGCCCACGTGCAGTTTCTTGATGGCGTTGAGCAGCGCAGCGCGTGGTACCGGCTGCGTCAGGTTGGGCCGAGCGCTGAGGTGCAGCATGTTGAGAATGTGACGTTTTACTGCCTCCACCATCTCGCTCTGTCCTCCCAACGCAGACGAGTTCCTTCTCATCTGAGACAGAGAACAGGAAGGACAGTCCGGAGATGGAGCCCCCTCCTGGAGCTGAGCGGCCACATCAACCTCCGGAGCCGGAGTGACCATTGGAGATGCATCAACAGGAAGACCGATGGCCATGAAGACGCACACGGCAAAGAGAGCAGACATGGTTCAATGTGGACAGTGGAACCAATATCTACACATTCAGAAACGCAGCAGATGAGAAACAGGAAGCAGTTTGTTAAAAGTTCAAAAGGTCTTTGAGGACAGATCCTCACAGAACCAGCTGAATCCAGCAGTCAAGTCAGTAGACTCAGTAGAGTCTCAGTGAGGAGAAACAACATATACAGAGTTCACAGTTGTGTCTTCTGGTCCTCAGTCTGGTCTTTGACTCTGGTCCTGGTGATTTTGTGGTCTGTGGTCCTGATGGTTCTGGTCCTTTGTGGTCCTGATGGTTCTGGTCCTCTGTGGTCCTGATAGTTCTGGTCCTCTGTGGCCCTGATGGTTTGGTGGTCTGTGGTCCTGATGGTTCTGGTCCTCTGTGGTCCTGATGGTCCTGGTCCTCTGTGGTCCTGATGGTTTGGTGGTCTGAGCTGAATGAATGCTGTGTGCAGGGTCACTCTACTCTCCCTCTCTGCTCTGTTACTGTAATTATACCTCTCTGCCTGTTTAATCCCTCCCTCCTTCAGCAGAGGTATTTCCCTTTGAGTAACACACACACACACAAACACACACACACACACACACACTGTGAGTAGTCTCTCAGAATATCTCAGGACTGTTTGTGGTGTTTCCTCCTGAATGAACGTCACGACAGAAGAGGAGGAGGAAGGAGGGAAGAGGAGGAAGAGAGAGAGTGTCCCTGATTCATTCATACCACACACACACACACACACACACACACACACACACACACACACACACACACACACAGACCAGAGATACACACACTGATGACTCAGCACAGCATCATCATCACCTCACGTGGAGGAGAAACTCCGTCGGTGTGAAATTAATTTTTAGACTTTGTTGTTAAAATCAGAGTCCTGCACACGGCAGATGGAGCGACTCAGAGCAGACTGTCACACACACACACACACACACACACACACACACACACACACACACACACACACACACACACACATAAACTGTGACATCAGCACGCCCTCTGCTGATGGGACTCAGGTGTTACAGCGTTGTCCTCACCTGAGCGTGTCCTCTGACTCACCTTTTGTCTTGGGTTACGTAGACATGTAGACACAAACTGCTGTACTTTTTTATTAGTAAATACAAAATTAATTAATTTGTGAATTTATAGAAATTCCTCCTCAAGCTGTTGTTTTGTCCACTTTTAAAAATATTTTAACACTTTCTTCATTTTCATCCTGCCATAATAATTGTCTTATTATTTAATTGTCTCAATATGAACTTAATGTCTCTAGAGTATGACACCATCAGCATTTAGATCGGTTCCCTGTAAACCTCTTTTTCACTGTATTATTCTAAAATCTCTCTGACTGGTGATCCAGTTAGCTTTCTCCATTACGGACTGAAAGAATGAACAAACTCCTGTTGTGTTCTGAGTTGTTGTAGTTGTTACTCTGAGGAAAATGAGAACGAGTAATGTAGTTGTCCTCGCAACAGCAGCAGCAAAAATAATACAGGGGTTCTGTTTCCACTTTAAGATCGATTTAACTGTTAACATAAGATTGTAAAACGAGACTCTCATGTTCCTGGGTTTTAGTTTAGTTATTTCCTGTTTTATGTTGAAAGACACTCCCCTCATGTTTAATGTTTTGCTTTACACTTCCTGTCTTTGTCTTTTCCCCACCAGTTTTCTGTGTTCAATAGTTACTGTGTATTTAGTTGGTGTGTCAGGTCATCAACAGTCTGTTCCTCAGTCCTGCATTTGCTCCTTGTACCTTTGCTACCTTTACACATTGTTCTGAGTTCAGTTTGTATCTGTCTTTCCTCAGCATGCTTCTTCTGTTCTTGTTTTCAGCTAGTTTTGTTCTTTGGATTATTATCTCATAACAAAACCCAAACTATCCAAACTAATGAACAAACAAACCCTTTTTGTGAACGATTGTTGAGAATGATTTTAGGAGTCTCAGCCTGAAAAACGAAGCTGCTCTGTGGTCTGGTGGTACAGAGCAGCTAGGGTGAGATTGTGTTGAATGCTGAGCTGAAGTCAACAAACAGCATCCTGATGTTGCTGTTCTTATTCTCCAGGTGTGTGTAGCAGTAGCGCAGGCAGAAATCACAGTGTGGGCGGGCACAGAGAAAATGAGGTGGGCTGACAAAATGCAACCTAGGCTTTTTTTGTGAAGGAATCCGAGTCAAACCTTCGTGTAAAAGCATAATTACGACGAAAAAGCCACTTTTAAGATTAACCGTACTTTCGTTTTCGGGTCAAAATCATTTTCAATTGCGTGCTAGGGGAAACATTACGGTAGCATCAAAATCGCTATTTTTAAAACACTAAGAAGACTCGACACAACATGAAACTTTGCTCATATCACCAGGGTCTCTACACATGAACACGAGCATTGAGAACATTGTGTACACAGAGTTTACTAAAATGGTTTTTAGTAAACTTGCTCCGCTCGCCAATCCCTGAGTGCGATGAAACATGGAGGAAAGTAAAGGTGGAAAGCTCCTAAAGCGTTGCACTTGTGTACTGTCATGCGTGTACTGCAGTGTTTTCATGCGTGTACTGCAGTCTTTTCATGTGTGTTCTGCAGTGTTATCATGCAGTGTTTTCACGCGTGTACTGCAGTGTTTTTCAGGCAGTGTTTTCATGCGTGTACTGCAGTGTTATTATGCAATGTTTTCATGCGTGTACTGCAGTGTTATCATGCAGTGTTTTCATGCGTGTACTGTAGTGTTATCATGCAATGTTTCATGCAAGTACTGCAGTGTTATCGTGCAATGTTTTCATGCGTGTACTGTAGTGTTATCATGCAGTGTTTTCATGCGTGTACTGCAGTGTTATCATGCAGTGTTTTCATGCATGTACTGCAGTGTTATCATGCAATGTTTTCATGCGTGTACTGCAGTGTTATCATGCAGTGTTTTCATGTGTGTACTGCAGTGTTTTCTTGCGTGTACTACAGTGTTTTCATGCAGTGTTTTCATGCATGTACTGCAGTGTTTTTATGTGTGTTCTGCAGTGTTATCATGCAGTGTTTTCACGCATGTACTGCAGTGTTTTAATGCAGTGTTTTCACGCGTGTACTGCAGTGTTATCATGCAGTGTTATCACGCGTGTACTGCAGTGTTTTTCAGGCAGTGTTTTCATGCGTGTACTGCAGTGTTATTATGCAATATTTTCATGCGTGTACTGCAGTGTTATCATGCAGTGTTTTCATGCGTGTACTGTAGTGTTATCATGCAGTGTTTCATGCAAGTACTGCAGTGTTATCATGCAGTGTTTTCATGCGTGTACTACAGTGTTATCATGCAGTGTTTTCATGCGTTTACTGCAGTGTTATCATGCAGTGTTTTCATGTGTGTACTGCAGTGTTTTCAGGCATATACTGTAGTGTTTTACAAGCTTTTACTGCAGTGATTTCAGGTGTGTACAGCAGTGTTTTCAGGCATGTACTGTAGTGTTTTCCAGGTTTGTACTGCATTGTTGTCAGGTGTGTACTACAGTGTTTTTAGGCATGTACTGCAGTGTTTTCCAGGCTTGTACTGCAGTGTTTTCTGGTGTGTACTGCAGTGTTTTCATGCAGTCTTTTCATGTGTGTACTGTAGTGTTTTCCAGGCTTTTACTGTAGTGTTTTCAGGTGTGTACTGCAGTGTTTTCAGGCATGTACTGTAGTGTTTTCCAGGCTTTTACTGCAGTGATTTCAGGTGTGTACAGCAGTGTTTTCAGGCATGTACTGTAGTGTTTTCCAGGTTTGTACTGCAGTGTTGTCAGGTGTGTACTACAGTGTTTTCAGGCATGTACTGCAGTGTTTTCCAGGCTTGTACTGCAGTGTATTCATGCAGTGTTTTCATGTTTGTACTGCAGTGTTTTCAGGCATGTACTGCAGTGTTTTCCAGGCTTATACTGTAGTGTTTTCAGGCTTGTACTGCAGTGTTTTCATGCATGTTCTGCAGTGTTTTCATTCAGTGTTTTCTGGTGTGAACTACAGTGTTCTCATGCAGTGTTTTTATGTGTGTACTGCAGTGTTTTCAGTCATGTACTGTAGTGTTTTCCAGGCTTTTACTGCAGTGTTTTCATGTGTGTACTGCAGTGTTTTCAGGCATGTACTGTAGTGTTTTCCAGGCTTTTACTGCAGTGATTTCAGGTGTGTACAGCAGTGTTTTCAGGCATGTACTGTAGTGTTTTCCAGGTTTGTACTGCAGTGTTGTCAGGTGTGTACTACAGTGTTTTCAGGCATGTACTGCAGTGTTTTCCAGGCTTGTACTGCAGTGTATTCATGCAGTGGTTTCATGTGTGTACTGCAGTGTTTTCAGGCATGTACTGCAGTGTTTTCCAGGCTTATACTGTAGTGTTTTCAGGCTTGTACTGCAGTGTTTTCATGCATGTTCTGCAGTGTTTTCATTCAGTGTTTTCTGGTGTGAACTACAGTGTTCTCATGCAGTGTTTTTATGTGTGTACTGCAGTGTTTTCAGTCATGTACTGTAGTGTTTTCCAGGCTTTTACTGCAGTGTTTTCATGTGTGTACTGCAGTGTTTTCAGGCATGTACTGCAGTGTTTTCCAGGCTTGTACTGCAGTGTTTTCAGGTGTGTACTGCAGTGTTTTCAGGCGGCGTTTTCATGTGTGTACTGCAGTGTCTTCCAGGCTTGTACTGCAGTGTTTTCAGGTGTGTACTACAGTGATTTCATGTGTGTAGTGCAGTGTTTTCACGTGTGTACTGCAGTGTTTTCATGTGTGTACTGCGGTGTTTTCATGCAGTGTTTTCATGTGTGTACTGCAGTGTTTTAATGTAGTGTTTTCAGGTGTGCAGTACAGTCTGGAGCTCTGCTTCTCTCTTATCTTTCTGAAATGTAAAGATGAATCATAAAGGTTTTTGTGACACCTGACCATTAATCTGTATAATTTAAACATCTGTCATAAACTATGTTCATTAATGTGAATAATGTCCGACTGTGTGAACAGAGTTTGTTTTACTCACAGCTCAATTTGAAAACAAGACAGAAACAACAGACCAAACAAGGAGGATCACAGATGGTGAGAAGAAGCTTTTTAATACAACAAGTGAAAAATATCTATATCCGTAATTATATATTAAACCAACAATGGCCAACATTCAAGGTCTTTAACTGGAACAGGACGTAGATCCTCCTCCAACGAATCAGAGCAGCAGGCATCTGAACATTTATCACAACAAAAGCTAAAACCAGAGAATCACTTCAACTGCAGAAGATGATATATGTGTCACAAACTGATTGATTGAAGTCTTGAATATATTGATCTGCTATCAATTGCAGATTAACAGACACACATTTGATTAATAATAATAATTCTAATAATAACAATAACAAAAGGTCCACCTCTATCCTACTACCTGAATGTTTGAATGTGTTCCCCTCAGCTTGTGCAGTGATTGGCTGCTGATTCATGGCCCTTTTTATCACGTGAATCTTATTGGTCGATCAGGTGAATGGCTGCTGTTGACATCGAGTCTTTTATGATTGTCTAATTTAATCAACAACTTTAATTGAGCTGATTTTTGATGGGTTTTTTATGTCAGCATCCATCACTTTTTACATCACTTCCTGTTGTTTACTGGACTCACAGTCAAGAAGTGAACCCAAAAATAGCAGGTGTAATCTGCTCCACCTGCAAACACACCTTCAGATTAACTGCAGAGACCCGAGGATACGTGATGACGTCATTAGTGTTATTTATCCTTCTATTTACATCAAACTGTGTATTCAGAATCATCTAAAACGGTTTCATTACAACCATAGAATCCAATCAGCTGACGGAGCGTTGTTAAACCCCGCCCCCTCCACACGCGCACACAACACACACACACACACACACACACACACACACACACCTCCCCCTCCTGTCAGCTCGTCTCGCGCTGATAATCCGCCTCTCGCTCTCTCTCTCTCTCTGTCTCTCTCTCTCTGTCTCGCGGACATCATGGCGGAAATCAAAACGGGAATTTTCGCTAAAAACGTTCAGAAACGACTGAACCGCGCGCAGGAAAAGGTAAGAGCTGATGGTGGTGGTGGTGGTGCAGGTGGTGATGGAGGGATGGAGGACAGATGGAGGAGGACTGGAAGCTGTTTGGAGGCTGCAGGCCTGTCTCAGATTATTCAAGTCTTTTCTGGTGTTTCCTTTTATTCATATTATTATTTAGATTGTAATTATCAGTTGGAGGGAGAGTGACGTCATGATGTTTCCAAAATATGCACATAAAAGAGTAAAATCATCAGAATCTGACCGAAAGCGTTTTGATTGGCTGAAGCGGATTAACGTCCACTGTAACTCCTTTCGATGACGTCACATGTGCGGTGAAATATGTCACGCGTGAATTTCACGCTTTGAAGAAATGACAGGAGGAGGTGTTTTCCTGCTCCAAGGTCGGCAGAAGGGGGGGCGGGGATGCCCGGTCTGTGGCGTGATGACGTCACTTCTGAGGCCAGATCAGCCACCTGCAGGCTGCCTGTACTATGTTTGCTATATGTACATAAGTAAATAAATCCATTTAGACTGAATATTTACTGTGTAGCAGTACATACAGACTGTGCTGTGTCTATCAGTACGTTTATGTGTTTATTTGCATAAATATGAATGTATTTCTTCATTTTAAAGTCAATTACATGTTTTAAAACAATTAATGAAAAAAAGTTAAATGTTGTGAATAATATAATTGAATTCAAAGTAAAAGTCTTTTTCCCCCCCTTTAAAATAAAGTACTGTATTACTCTATAAAGAAATAAAGTAATCTATTACTGTCCGTGGTGCTGAGATGTCACCAGTTGGGTTAAAATGATCTTTGACACTCAAACTGTTCACATAAAGACGAAAACTGACTCAGCCTGTCACGCAATGCATTCTGGGTGAAAAAAGACACATGTCCCAGCTGCTGTCTGCTGGAGGAAAACAAAGCTGAAAACAAAATTGTTTAGTAGTTTGAATCAATCTGAAGCTGCGTCACCATACGGTGACACACACAAGGAACAACATGGCGGCCTGTCAGCAGCAATGACGCACTTTCCTCCCATGATGACGTGATGAACCAACCTCCGTCCTCTGTGATCCACTCTTCAGCTGATTGGCTGTCAGCAGCAGCAGAGAACCTGTGATGTCATAACGACTATGAGCAGGATGGTCATTTAAAGCTTCTCTGGCTGTCTGGAAATATGTTATTTTTAAACATTATGGATTTGGAACAAAAAAAGAGGCGAGGAAACTGTTTCATGTTGATGTTACAGTAAAGAGCCCGGAGAACGTAGAGACAACAACTTGTTGCCATAGCAACAAAGCTCTCTCCTCAGGCTTCAGCCTGATTTACAGAAATTCATTTTTATTAATTAATGATTATTAATAATAATTAATTATAATTAATTTTTGTTTCAGTGAAAGGTTTCAGTCATCTCCATGGTAACCAGAAGCTATCGCTATCCTCTAATAAGCATGTTTAGTTACATGACATCATCCCAATCTGTATATATATCCTCCTGACAGCTGGCTGTAACCCAATCACAGTGTGCGTTAAGATATGATGGTGTCCATCATGTAACAAGTCTCCAGCTGCATGACCTGAGAGGAAAATGTTGAGTGACACATTTTCTGTAGAAAATATGTCATTTCTGTTGAGCGACACTGATCAAAAGTATCGAGCAACGACGGGCTAAACCTTCTGACCTCACATCGACTCAGTCGCCATGTTTAAGGAATAGTCCGGCTTAATTAGAGTGAATTAGACCAGTCTAAGGTAAAGACTCCTCTTAAACTAAGTTTATGCAACTAACCTGTTGATGGTAGGAACTGTTTCTGGTTGCTGAGACTTTACCCAGTTCTGATTGGATGCTGATGGGTGGTAGTAAAAGTTGTTTAAAGTGACAGAAAACTCTGAATTATTTCATGTGTACATTTTTCTGCAGAAACGAGGTCACATGACGTCAGTGTTGGTGTTTCCTGTCTGCGACTCAGTTTACCTGTGATCACCTGGTCCAAAGAGATTGGACTTCATGACTCAAACATTTTCTGTCATTTGAACAAAGTTCAAAGAGGGGTTTAATTTTCTTCTAATTTGTTTCCAGTTTTGTTCAGGTCTTTCTCAAATTCAGCTTCTTTGTTAATATGAGGTCATGATGGCGTCTGTCTTCAAATGTTCACGGATGCACTTAAAGTATGGCTGACTTGCTCCTTATATGGGCAGGCAGCCAACCAATGAGATCATTGTAAGCTGACATTTGAGGACAAAAGAGTTTTTGTTCTGTGCTGACATCTGTCACACCGTGCGCTAATAAAGCTCCTTCGTGCTGCGTTCAGGGACACGTTCAGCAGAAATGTGAGCCAGCTGATCAGTCAGCTGATTAAACATTAAACATGGGGCAGAGTCACTGTGAGCTGAGCTGCTCAGTTTTAATTCATGTTTTAAAGGTTTCTACAAATCATCTGTCTCTGAAACAAATAAACAAACAACATGTCAGTGGATGGAGCTGCAGTCAGGCCTCACCCACACATTTATTTAGATAAAGTTATCAGTGTTTTCAGATGATGAGGTACAAAATAATCTGATTAACTGTAAAATGTAACTAAACTGTTCTTAAAAAGTTTTGATCTGTATAATTTCATACATTCTCAGGTGCTGCAGAAACTGGGCAAAGCAGATGAGACCAAAGATGAGCAGTTTGAACAAGTTGTCATCAACTTCAGGAGACAGGAGGTAAGAGACAAAACGTTGTACTGCTTAAAAACGAACGCTGTAACAGGAAGAGTAAAGAGAAGCAAAATAAAAGCTCTGATGGACCCAGAGGAAGTTTCTAATGTATTGAATGAATCGTGTTTTAATGTTGTTGGTTCATGGAAATCAGTTCTTTACAATTGTTATGTTTCTCCTACTTATTATATATGTTTTTCCACACAGAATGTCATGTATGGGACTGTTAAAGAAAGCTACAACATATGTCATAATGTGTCAACAGTTTGGATGGAGAATCTTTTGTGCAGTATCACCGTGGACTCACATGACATACATGATTCATTAAAAAAAAAAAGAAGAAACATGTCGGGGTGAGAGAATTTTTGGGGAAACATGGTCAAAGTGGATTTTCTATTTTTCAGCAAGATTTGGAGGTGACGTTTTTCAGTAGCATGCTAGCTAATTTTCACTGTTGCCTGGCAACACTGTCAGCTGCCCCGGGAGGCCTCTCTCATTTGTTGTTGTGGTCGTAATGTTGTGGTTTTTTTTTATTTATCTCAACTTATTTCTGTCTAATGCTACTGTATATGAAGGGTGGGTGTTATTAAAATGAATAGTAAAAAGTTATAGTGATCATTCAAATATATTATAGTATTTGAATAGAATTATTTACTTTTTTAATAAATTATAATTTAATGGAAATTAAATTTATTGCAACATTTAATCTGAAAGTATAACTCATTGATTTCATGTATTTATTTTAAAATAAAAGTTAAAAAGTAGTAGTTCTGTGGACATTTCAGTTTTGAAAAGCTTTTATTCTTAGCACCTTACAGTTCAACTCGCCACCATTTTCATTTATTGAGTATTTGATTTTAGAGCAGAGAGTTGTCTGTACCTGTCAGACAGGCACCACAGTAACATCCAGCCCTCATACACCTGCTGTAACACCTGAATGTATCCTCTGAGTTTCTCATCTATCTGATTTTAAGTCATCTGCTTCTGTTCATGTCTGCTCAGGAAATATTAATTTAAACAGAAGCATCATCAGAGACATGACGGCTGGTCAGTTGCACTCGACCGTTTTTAGGTCATGACTGCAGCCTCACCTGTTAGAGAAAAACACACCTGTTCTGAATGGGAAACAGGAAGCCATCATGTTTCAAGTAAAGGGATTGTGTGTGTGTGTGTGTGTGTGTGTGTGTGTGTGTGTGTGTGTGTGTCAGTCTGAAGGCTCTCGGTTGCAGAGAGAGATGAAGGCCTACATGTCTGCCATTAAAGGTGAGACAAATCATTCAGTCTCATTTAAAAATATATCATATATGAAAAATATATATCCTAAACATATATATGTATATATATCATACATCATGTGTAATACACTATTTGGTAGATGTTTTTTGTAATCAAGATGTAGTTGAGCCACATTGGGTTCTTCTTCCTGCTGGTACAAAATGATTGTGCTATAAAGGTTTTTGTTGACGCGTTTCTGTTAAACACATGACGAAAGTTGAAATCAAGACATTGATCAGCTGACTGTTGCTTGTACATAACTGACTGTGTTTTGGTTCCACAGGGATGCAGCAGGCTTCCATCAACTTGACACAGTCTCTGCATGAAGTCTATGAGCCAGACTGGCACGGAAAAGATGACGTCATGATCATCGGGAAGGTCAGAATCATGGAAACACCCATATGACAGGGTGACACATGAACAAACCACACAAACATGACGGAACGACTCCTGAACGCACCGTACAAACATGACAGAACGACTCCTGAACGCACCGTACAAACATGACGGAACGACTCCTGAATGCACCGTACAAACATGACAGAGTGACACCTGAATGCATCACAGGTGTGCGGGTCTTCACAGCTGCTTTTTAAGTTTTTCTGCACTGCTCTCTTTAGACATAAGCCATGTTAAGCCAATAACTAGCTTTGTTTGCTAACATGTTGCTATGTTTGCCAACATCTAGGCATGTTTGCTAATGTATAGCCATGTTTGGTATCATGTAGGTATTTTTGCTAACATGTAGTCATGTTGGCTAACGTCTAACCTTGTCGTTGCTATCACACTCATTCTTGATGAATTGTTCTTGGATAATCTGCTAATAAAGTTGTATTTGAATCGGTATTGGGTCAGGCGAGGTTGGGGTCAGGCAGGTATGCGGTCAGGCAGGGTTGGGATCAGGTGGGTATTGGGTCAGGCAGGGACCTGTAGGCATGCTGACAGCTGTTATTGTAGATTGTACTGAATACATGTACAAAGTTTTCATGTGTCCCTTTGACAGCATGAGTTGCTGTGATGTGTTTTCTTGCAGGATTGTGATGCATTGTGGGAAGACTTCCATAACAAGCTGGTGGACTCCACACTTCTGAATCTGGACGAGTACTTGCTACAGTTTCCAGACCTTAAAGTAACAGCTTGTCTTCTAATGAGAGAATATGTAATGTTGTTGATGATTCATCATTTGAAATCTAAAACTTTGTGATGTTTCAGACTCGTGTGTCCAAAAGAAGTCGGAAACTCATCGACTATGACAGTGCTCGTCATCATGTTGAAACGCTGCAGATTTCGGGGATGAAGAACGACCGCAAGATGATGAAGGTGAGTCCACTAGTCTGTGATTAAACATGATTGAGGTTAGCAAGGTCCAGATGTATTATTTCCAGATGTTGTATGAAGTAGAGTTTGTTGAACTGAATTGTATTTATTTGCAGGCAGAAGACGAGTTGAAAAAGGCTCAGAGAGTTTTTGATGATCTGAATGTTGGTCTGCAGAATGAATTGCCAACTCTCTGGGACAGGTGAGTCACATCACATACACACCTGTCCAACAGCATCACATGAGGCCTTCAGGGTGAGTGAATGAATGAATGAATCATTCAATCAATCAACCAATCAACCAATCAATCCTTATTTGTAAAGCGCCAATTCACAAAAGTCATCTCATGACTTTCCAAATTGAGCAGGTCTAGACCAAACTCCTTGATTAATTTATTTGCAGAGACCCAACATTTCCCCCCTGAGCAGGACTTGGTGACAGTGGAGAGAAAGGCAGAAACCTCACAATGATGGGCGGCCATCTGCCTCCACTGGTTGGGTTGAGAGAGGGAGAGAAAGGGAGAGAGAGAAGGAGGGGGGAGAAGCAATGGGGGAGGGGGGCTACAGCACCCACAGCAGTAATACGAGCTTTACTAATTGAGATATGAGTATTAATAATAATGAAAGTATAACTATAACCTAACTATAAGCTTTATCAAAAAGGAAAGTTTTAAGTCTACTCAAAAAACAGAGAGGGCGTTTGCCTCCTGAACCGACACTGGAAGATGGTGCCACAGGAGAGGAGCTTGATGGCTGAAGGTTCTGCCTCCCATTTCTACTTTTGGAGACTCTAGGAACCATAAGTAACCCTGCATCCTGACAGCGCAGCATCCAAGTGGGATAATAGGGTATTACTGGGTCTTTAAGATATGCCGGTGGCTGACCATTAAGGGCTTTGTATGTGAGGAGGAAGATTTTAAATTCTGCAGAGTCACTCACATGGGAGAAATATGTTCTCTAATATGGGTTCTTGTCAGTACACATGCAGCAGCATTCATGGTCAGCTGGAGAGTCTTTAGAGAATTATTAGGGCAGCCTGATAAAAGGGAATTACAATAATCCAGCCTTGAGGTTACAAAAGAGTGGACTAATTTCTCTGCGTGTTTTTGAGACAGGATGTTCCTGATGTTTGAAATGTTCTGTAGGTGGAACAAGGCAGCCCTTCAAATTTGTTTTATGTGGGAGTTAATGGACAAATCTTGATCAAAGATAACTCCCAGACTTACTGTGGTGCTATAGAAAACTGCAGGTCATCCAGGTTTTTATGTCCTTAATACATGGCTGATGTTTAGCTGACTGATTGTCATCTGGCTTAATGGGTACGTTGAATTTTTGTATCATCTGCATAGTGTTTTCTAATGATATTACCTAAAGGAAACATATATAAAGTCAATAGTATTGGTCTGAGCACAGAACCTTGTGGAACCCCGTGAATAACTTTGGTATGCGGTGAGGATTCATTGTTAACTTATACAAACTGAGATCGATCCGATCAATAGGACATGAACCAGCTGAATGCGGTTCCTTAAATACAAATTAAATGTCCCAGTCTTTGTAACGGGGGAGATAATAATAATAAATAATACATTTTATTTCATAGGCGCCTTTCTGTCACTCAAGGACACCTTACAGTAAATAAAAGACAATGCACAGTACACAATAGAATAAAATAAGTTAAAAATAAAAGTAAAATAAAATAATAAAATAAGAAAGAAAGCCACAAAAGTACACAAGAGTAAAAACAGTTAAAATGGACAGGAAAGTCAGTTAAAGGGAAAAGGCAATCTTAAACAGGTGTGTTTTGAGTCGGGACTTGAAATGTGCTAGTGTACTGATGTTCCTTATTTCGGGTGGCAGAGAGTTCCAGAGCCGGGGAGCAGAGTGGCTGGAAGCTCTGCTCCCCATGGTGGTGAGACGGGCCGGGGGGACAGTCAGCAGAATGGAGGAGGATGAACGGAGGGTGCGCGAGGGAATGGCGATATGGAGAAGATTGGAAAGATATCGGGGGGCAAAATTGTGAATGGCCTTGAATGTTAGCAGAAGGATTTTGAAGTCAGTGTGGGACTTGAGGGATGTGGTGGATGGAGGGGGTTCTGGTAATGACACGGGCAGCTGAATTCTGGACCAGTTGAAGTTTGTGCAGGGATTTGTGGGTGAGACCGGAGAGGAGGGAGTTGCAGTAATCCAGGCGGGAAGTGATGAGACTATGGACAAGGATAGCAGTGGTATGGGGAGTAAGGGAGGGGCGGAGGCGGTTGATGTTGCGTAGGTGGAAGTAAGCACACCGGGTGATGTTGTTGATGTGAGATTGGAAGGAAAGTGTACTGTCGTGTGTACTGTCGAGATGGTCAATAGTGTCAAAAGCTGCCCTAAGATCAAATAAGACTAGCACAGAGACAAGACCCTTGTCAGATGTGATTAAGAGATCATTTGCAACTTTAACCAATGCTGTTTTGGTTCCATGATGTACCTCATTGGAGGTTCTCATGTAAACTATTGTTATATAGAAAGTCACCCTGCTGATCAGCAACTGTTTTCTCAAGAATCTTAGAGAAAAAGGGAAGGTTAGATATGGGTCTATAGTTGGCTAAAACCTCTAGATCAAGTGTGGGCTTTTACTGAAGCAGTTTAATAACAGTTACTTTGTGATACACAACCTGTTAATAGGGACAGATTGATCATGTCGAGTATAAAAGTACTAAGTAAAGGTAGAACTCCCATTATTGAAGGTAGCTGGTGAAGGTCAATGGTAGAAAATAATTCAAGATATATTTCTGGTTTTATAGCTGTTTCTGAGGTTTCTGTGTTAGAGGCTAAACTGATACCATCTGAGGTGCGATGGTGATGAATTTTGTCTTGAATAAGTGGACTTTTATCATTAAAGGAGCCCATAAAGTCATTACTGCTGAGTTTCATAGTAATACAAGCATCAATAGAGGTATAACTCAATGTCAGCCTGGCTACAGTGCTGAAAAGAAACCTGGGGTTGTTCTGATTCTCCTCTATCAATGCTGAGTAATAAGCTGCTCTGGCATTATGAAGAGCTTTCATATAAGTGAATGATTGTCATAGTACAGAAACATGATTACAATATTTGTGTGACTCAAACTGCCCTCCCTGACAATAAATCTGAGTACTGAGCACTGATGCTACAATAAAGCATTTCACTAAAAGCAAAAGCTTTTTTGATTGTCTTGGAGTGTAAATCATGCAGAAGGTTCTGATGTCGGGGCTACAGACTAGTCACGCTGGTGATCCTTGCTGAAAATTATAAGCACCATTGGTGCTTCCAGTTTTTAAATTTCGTCTTACTGTCTCCAAAAATAATTCCTAGTGCAACAAATTGCTGTCGATGTGATTTTGGACAATTGGCCTAATTCCTTCTTCCCACTTAACGTTAGTTGTTCATGGATGGTTTTGAGCTGACTGACTTTCCAGGACTATACTTCTGTCTGATGTAAAATATGTGGAGACCCACTGAGGAAATGTTTAAGAAGCAGATTAATTCATTAAGCATGTTTTCATGATCTGGAGAATAAGAATGACACAGAATCACAAATAATCACCAACTCTTCTCTCTTTCTGCTCTGCAGCCGGGTCGGCTTCTACATCAGCACCTTTAAGAGTGTGACGAATCTGGAGGCCAAATTTCACCGTGAAATCTCTCTGGTGAGGAGAAACTACCCTAACACATTCAGACAGACAGGCAGAAAGATACTCAGATGGACAGACAGGCAGACACGCTGCACACATAACTGTTTTCAGCCTGAATTATGTGTTTAACTTCATCCTCTTTTCCTCTAACAGTTAACTCTTCTGTTGAGAATATTCTGCTCTGCTGTCAGTAGAGTTGTCCATGTTTGTGATTGGTCAGAAGCTTTAAAAGCCTCCACTTAATGTGAACAGAGAGCTGAAGCCCCACCCCTTCCTGTTCCCCTCATGGACCTTATTGATCAAAGCTTTGTCTGTAGTGATGAAGAGAGACAGATGATGTGTTGATCCTGTTGAACTGGGTCATGAATCACACAGATGATGTTTGTCAGTTTGTTGTATTAAAGTCAAACCTTATGTAGTTTTGTGTTGAAGCACTCAGTGAACTACATTGTCTCATCAACACCAGAACCAACACCAACATGGAGCCAACTGGGCTCAGAAAAACTTGTAAACAAGGTGAACGTCACAATAAATCTGCTCATATTGACAACTGCAGTTCTGGTTCTGGTTCAGTTCTGTGAGCTGCTCATATACAGGGGCAGCTCTACAATGTTTCAATTAGGAGACGACGTCACCAACGACTCTGTCGGCTGTGTCATCTTTATAATGACGTCACAGTCTGATGTTTCATTACTTTGATGACAAACTGACAAACATCATCTGTGTGATTCATGACACAGTTCAAACAGGATCAACACATTATCTGTTTCTCTTCATCACTGCCATACATACAAAGTTTTTTATGAATTAAGGTCCCATGGGGTCAAACTGACAGGGGCGATTTTGGCACTCTACTTGCTCATGGCTGAATATGAAAAGTGTGGGCTGACTTCAAGCTGATGAAGCTAACAAGCTTGGCGCTAAGCGTAATTGCGACTGTTCGGGTTACTGGAGCCAGTGCAGCCACATTTTACCTGGGGAGAGGGTTGTAAAGTGTGAAGGTGTACTGAGTCATTGTTGTCGGACTGTGCAGGTTTGTCGGCAGCTGTATGAAGTGATGACCCAACTGGCTGAGCAGCATTCTGATAAAATGTTCACCATCCAAGGAGCACCAAGGTCAGTTTTCACAGTAGTTTCACTTTAAATTTTACTTAGGTTTTCATGGAAATGATTGGAGTCATTTTTAATATTATGTCCTGATAGTACCATCTGTTAGATTGTTCTAATATTTTGAGGTTGTTTGTGGTGAAAAATGTTACAGTGGACCAGGGTCCCATCTGTTTGTGTTTGAATATTTTAAATATGTCATCATATACTCACTGAACATCATTCAAGATGGCGCTGACATGAGAAGCATCATCTTGAGAAGCTCTGTCTGTGTATTGTTTTTTTACTGTTATTTTTAACTTTGTTTTCACTTGAACTTTTTCTGCTGCACGTATTGTGTCGACAGGGACGCTCACTGTTATTAACATGGGAAGTAAGAAAAATGAATGTCACAGTTATCCTGGACAAAAAGATTGCAATTCAGGATCATCCCGATCAGGGCCGGTTCTACCCTGCTATAGTATGGTTGGCTGGTATGAATAATATTTGGGTAACTTTGGCAGTATAGCCCAAAGGTAAAAGAAGCTAACTAATGTCCTGAAGGTTGCCAGTTCCAATCCCAGACCGGATGGCACAAAAATCAGGGTTAATGACAGCTGTCAACTGGAAGGTTGTCAGAGTCCAGATCAGTTGTAAGATCACCTGTCATTGTGTCTGAAGGCCTCTCCTGTTCATGGTTGTGTTTATGTTTACATAGGTTAAATAGGCAGGCCCAAGCCCCAGGCAGGCTCAAGCCCCAGGCAAGTGCCTCCAGAGGCCCGGCCGCCTAAGCAGGGGAGCCCCGGGCAGGCTCAACCCCAGGCGGGTGCCTCCAGAGGCCCGGCCGCCTAGGCAGAGGAGCCCCGGGCAGGCTCAAGCCCCAGGCGGGTGCCTCCAGAGGCCCAGCCACCTCACTCCTAACCCAAACCTCTTTTTAAAATCACACTTAAAATGCCTCCAAAATAAGCAAACAAGTGATTTTTTTAAAACTTCAGTGGGAAATAAAAGAAAGAGAGGATAGATAACATTAAATATTACACAACATTTATTTGATAGTGACAATGGAGGTGCCAGTCCCATTCTGGGTTAGGGTTGGGCTTAAGAACTGTAGAGGAGTTTGTGTCATATGAGGCTCAGTGCCACGTCAGCTAGAGATGTCATATGGACATTGTTTCAGTTTTCACTACAGTTTCAGTGTCTGTATCTGTAGAACACATGAAAATAATATATATAACAGGTGAAGGGTAGGACTTTTCCTGTGAACTCTTCTTTCGCTCCATCCCTCCATCTCTTTCTCAATCCCGCTTTCTCTCATTCAACGAGGGTAAAGGAAGATCACATCATCATATTTATTGATAATTATCAAAGACAAACTCCATGTTAACTGATGGGTGAGACAGGAGCTGCTGCAGCAATACAGCTGTCATACACTGTGCTCCTAACATTAGTACCTCCGTTTGAACATCGTCTGGTGTGATGGTGTAATGACACTTCTCTGCAGTAGTTGTGGCAACTAGTGTGTGTTACGGTCGTCCGTCCGTCTGTTTAAGGGTTGGAGGCCAGTTCAGTTTCCTCAAGTAGACAAAGATTTTATATCCAGAAACAAATCTCTCCCAACAAAAGACACAAAATGAAGCCCGGGCTTTCTCCTTTATGCTTAAAATGTCAAATCTCTTTGGGGACCTATACTCATTGTGTTTGGTCCTGTCCCAAAATTCAAGCATATTGGATGGATGTTTTGCAAGATATGGAAAAAATATTTGGTGGAGCTTTGTCTATGAATCCTGTTTCTTTGCTACTTGGGCTACCGAGTCAAGATGCAGTTGTTGGTGCTAGTTCCAGCAGACTGTACAACATCCTTTCATATGCAGCAAGAAAGAACATTTTCATGTCATGGATAAATGACAAAGATAATCATGGAGTGTTTTCCTCTTGAATATTTGACCTGTCTGCTCCACTCTTCAAAAGGACAATTTATGATTATATGGACTCCATACCTCCGCTTTTCTAATTCCACGGTGGCTTCAACACTTGCAAGCATTATATTTGACTGACTATGGCTTTATTTTAGCTAAGGGCACCTATGTATTGTATTGTTTTTTTTGCTTTTTTTAGAGATTTATTTCATTCCCATTACATGATTGACTCTGATTGTGTAGGTCTATGTTTTGCCGAGCTTGTTGTTATTGTTATTGTTGTGTTTTAAAAATGAGAAACTCAATAAATATATTTGAGAAGTTAATAAACCCAGTCGTATGAAGTCCACTTAGTGTCAGAGGTAAAGCACCTGCGATAAAGCTGTTGTATTATTTGACACTTGGCAAACAGTATAAAGATGTTTCTGTCTCTTCTCTCAGTGATTCAGGACCACTGCGACTCGCCAGAACCCCATCACCACCAGAAGACGAGAGTCCACCTGAGAGTCCAGATGTGAGCTCCAATCATATGCTCCGCCCCGTCTCACCTGGACCACCGAGGCCCAAATCCCCTACACAGGTACATCAAATCCTAATCAGTCCAGGCGAGCACACTGGTGGATAGATTATAGTGATCAATAGATAGTAATACTGATCATATAAAGATCATAGTGATCAGTAGATATTATTTATTAATAGATCATAGTGATCAGTAGATGTTATTATTTATTAATAGATCATAGTGATCAGTAGATGTTATTTATTAATAGATCATAGTGATCAGTGGATAGTTTTATTGATTTATAGATCATAGTGATCAGTGGATAGTTGTATTGATGTATAGATCATAGTGATCAGTAGATAGTTTTATTGATCATATATAGTTCATAGTAAAATATGAATTGTTTCTATATATTTGATTGTTTGTTGGTTCAGTCGACTGTTAGAACTTCACAGTAACCCTCTGTGACTGTTTTTTTGCTGCGCACTTTTGTCTGTAAATTGGTGAGTGAACATGTATCAGTTTCTGTCATTTGTCTGTGTCAGTGTATGTGTTAGTCAATATATAACACCAGTGATGTTATATACAGATACCGCAAGTAGAACATCACCTTGACTGCACAGACTGCTCTGGTTATCAAATCTGACTTTCAGTGTTAGCCTTCGTTCATGTGTACATGTATGTGTGTAAGTGTATGTGATGTGTAAGTATGTGTATATAGTATGTGTCACACAGTGTGTTTCTAGAACACTGGTTCCCAGTCTTTTGTGTAGCAGCAGGTCATGTGCTAACTGTGGCAGGTCACAGCGTGCAGATACTCCAGTGGAGTTACACTGTTAAAATAACCAAATAACAGAAATTAAAAGTGTCAGCCAGCAAACTGAAATCCCTGATTGTTTGTGGTGATATAGGACTCATGATGCAACAGTGCAGCAGAAAAGGTGATGCTGCTCACACCGGAAACGGTGACGTGACGTGACGTGACGTGACGTGACGTGACGCCTCAGATCTTTTGGGTTTTTAGCTTGTAGAATAACAGTTTCATTCCATGTTGGGAACCAGTGTTGTGGAACATGTCATCCACCATTAGAAAATAGAATCAGTAGAATATTTCATTAGAACCGAGTTGTTTTTGTAGTTCTGTGTTTTGGAGATTTCAGCGCTCCAATGATTGAAACAAACTCTTCTTCCTGGAAGCATTTGGACTCACTGACCTGTAACATGTCTCTGTCCTTCCCAAGTGTTCATGAGCTCATGGTAACTCACCATGTCACATTAATTTGTTGGTACTGATCGTCTGTAGTGCCTGTATGTAATTAATCGGTTGCTGTTGGTGGGATGAGACGTTTTTAGTGGATTTCTGGGGTTTGATTGAAATGAGTCACTATGACGTCTTGGAAAATAACTTAACAAGTTTCAATTTTTTTTAATATAAATTAAATTTTTTCAGTTATGATCAGATGTTACTCATCAAATTTGCTGCTGAAATAAAAAAGTTTGTAAACAGACTATAAATGAAAACTTGCAAAGTCTTAATTATTTATTTCACAGAATAACATGCATCATTTTTAACTACTTCTGGTTCTTTTAAAAACTCCTTACTTCTGCAGTTTAATGGTATTATAGTGTTTGTTTACAGTTAAGTGATTGACTGTTCATGTCATAGTGATGTCATCACATTTTGTGTGTATAAATTTGATCATAACTTATTTTTCTTTGAATAAGCTTTTAGAAATTTAAAGAGTGCAGTCTCTTGAGGAAGTCTCCAGAATTTAAATTGATTAATTTATTGACTTCTTGAGTCAAGGCCAGAAGTATTGATTGAATGTAACACCTGAAAGCTACTAGTTTTATTAAACGATAAAAGCATTGTGGGTAACCAGCATGTTTCCATAGGAACCACATTGATGGGCTGATCTGTGGATGAAACACGTTAGTGGGTCGGTGTTGCTCACCACCGCACACTGCTGTCGTTTGTTGTATGGACGTGTCACTCTGTCTGTCTCTCTCTCAGTGGTTCGCATATCTCGAGAACTGTTCATCCGATCTACTTCATACTTCTGTAAACTCTCAGAAACACACATCTCCATAGATTTAAAGCAAAGACAGCTGCACGTCAAGAAGTTTTTTTATTTTTTTTAAACATGCTGTAAAGCAGAACAGAGAAACAGAGAAGCCTTGTGATTCAACATTATATGCTTTTGCATCACCAATAAATTGTATTATATGACTCTTAATATGAGGGAATGAGTTGGGAGACTGGGAAATAGCCACTTTTCTTTCCTGCAGTTTGATGGTTGCTGTAAAACAATAACCATTTTTCTTGAAAATAAAACCACAAGCTGTTCAAATGTCCAGACTGAATGTGGTGGAATTAACTATTTAATTGTTATCATCAACATGTTTGTTTTCTGTTTCTAGAGCAAAGATTGCAGTAGATTTGGTCACAGCTCATGAATGAACCTGAGATGGTTCACAGCAGTCATTGCTGCTGATAAAATCTAAGACAAAGCCAGCAGAAATACAGTGGTAGTTGTCAATAGTTTACAACCTTTCCACCACAGTGTGGTTGCAGCTCTTTACACCAACTACTCTGTCCTAACAGTGGTAACCAGACAGGTGCTACTAGTTTGAAATAATAACAGTTGATTATAAAAATTAACTGTAGGCTAATAATTGTTTGTAAATCATCCATATGTGGCTCCCTCCAACCTCTTTGTTTTAGATCATGAAACAGTAAAATTAATTAGACAAAGTAAAGATGCATTAAATCTATTGAGTTGATTTGATAACTTATCATCTCATCTGGCAGCTTAAAAAGGGACCACCGGTGCCTCCACCACCCAAGGTCACACCTACCAAGGAGGTGGCAGAGGAACAGATCATTGACCTGTTTGGAGGAGAATTTTTACCTGCACCATCACCATCTCAGGTCTGTGGAGTCATCACAGGTTTACCGTATTAACTAATGTGTGTGTGAGTGTGTTGAATTCACTTTTTGCTTTGTCTTGTCCACAGCCCAATGAACGACCTGGAGAATCTCTTCTTGACTTGGACTTTGATGCTTTTCAGCCAGATGAAAGTGTTTCGCCGATACCACAGGTTCTCTCACATTGAACCTACAGCAGTGTAGCCATGTACACTTAAACCTGTTTGATTTCACAACACAAGCACGGCCCCACACAAATGCATTAACACGCTGGTCTTAATTAGATTAATGAAAAACAGTTTGAAAACTGCATTTTATCAGATCAGCTGTTGTCCACTGGCTGATGTAGATCACAACAAAAAACCTTGGCATATTTTATTTGACAGACTCAGTGTAGACAGGTGACTGATCACTGTTGATGAAGCTGTTCATTGGTGCTGCTTAGTTTTCTGCTCTTTTATATGTGTTGTCTTTGTGTTGTAGCACAATACAAAAATAAGTCAAATGTAATCCTCATTATGTATCAATATTTCTTAACAATTGTGATGTGTGGTCACAGTCAAAAGTCAATGTGATCATTGTCAGCGTGCCTATGTTAATCCCATCATATGAATCTGTTCTTTTCTGTAAAAATGTATTTACATGAACAACATGTGCTCTGGCCCTTTCAGACTGCTGTTCCTTGGGATATGTGGTCGGTGAGTTAAGTCCTCTGTCTAATTTAAAGTTTTGTAAAGGTCCAGTGAGTAAGATTTAAATGGAATATAATATTGACAATAATGTTTTCATTAGTTTATAATCAGCAGAAACTTTGTCCAGGCTTTGAACCAGGTTTTTGTAGTGGGCAAACCGTGTAATTACATCGTCCCGTGACGCACAGGAGCCCAAAAAGACTTTCCCACAAGCTAACATTGTGAAAGACGTGCACCGCTAGATGCTACTAAATCCTACACAGTGGTCTTTTAAGGATATCATGTTGTACTGTTCAAGACCAGTGTAGAGAGTTGTTACTCACAAAAGTAATCTATTACACATTACTCATTACTTACTTGTCACACCACTGACATTGCATTTGTGTCACTCTCATCATTCATTGTCACATCATTGCCAGTTAAGAAAATAATGTTAAAATTTACATATGCTCACATGTCAGGCCTATAATGAGGAGGACATACAGAAGATATGTCTGTTATGCTCTTTAAAATTAACATTAACAGCATTTAACAGCATCTGTTCCTCATTGGATTCAGACTGGCCAGAGTTTCTGTGCGGGTGCACTGCCGGCGCCGCTGTGTTGCTTTTTATATCAGGAGGTTAGGAGATTGTTGTGCAAGTTTGCATGAAAAAACATATATAGAATTTGTGCTATCAGCACATTATGCAGATAATTAAAGAACTGATGAAAAGCAAGTAGCAACTGTATTGTGATTACTCAATTTAGGAACAGTAAGATTTCACATTACTGAATTACAGACAAATGTAAGGTGATTACAGTAATTCATTACTACAGTACTTCATTAATGTCACTTATTTGGTGAGGAGAGGAAGAATTAAAAGTGAAGTTGTTCCAGTAACTGTAACAAATGAATACTTTCTGTGGTTGTCTCTGTAGATATGCACTTTTTTCTTTTTAAATTACTTTCTGTTGTTTGCTTTTAAGGCAAATGCCCAAACAGCTCAGCCGGTAAGTCACATCTGTTTTGTTTGTCATCATCACAAACACCTCATCAATCAGTGAAGAGAACTCACTGACTACACATGTTCACTCTGCACATTAACTTATTCACTTATATTCACATGTTCGCTCTGCACATTAACTTTTTCGCTTATGTTCGCATGTTCCCTCTGCACATTAACTTTTTCACTTATGTTCGCATGTTCCCTCTGCACATTAACTTATTCTCTTATGTTCGCATGTTCCCTCTGCACATTAACTTATTCTCTTATGTTTGCATGTTCGCTCTGCACATGAACTTATTCACTTATATTCACATGTTCGCTCTGCACATTAACTTATTCACTTATGTTCGCATGTTCACTCTGCACTTTAACTTTTTCACTTATGTTCACATGTTCACTCTGCACATTAACTTATTCACTTATGTTTGCATGTTCCCTCTGCACATTAACTTATTCACTTATGTTCACATGTTCACTCTGCACTTTAACTTATTCACTTATGTTCACATGTTCACTCTGCACATTAACTTATTCACTTATATTCACATGTTCGCTCTGCACATTAACTTATTCACTTATGTTCACATGTTCACTCTGCACTTTAACTTATTCACTTATGTTCACATGTTCACTCTGCACTTTAACTTATTCACTTATGTTCACATGTTCACTCTGCACATTAACTTATTCACTTATATTTACATGTTTGCTCTGCACATTAACTTATTCACTTATGTTCGCTCTGCACATTCACTTATTCACTTATATTCACATGTTCACTCTGCACATTAACTTATTCACTTATGTTTGCATGTTCCCTCTGCACATTCAGTTATTCACTTATATTCGCATGTTCACTCTGCACATTAACTTATTCACTTATATTCGCATGTTCACTCACATTAACTTATTCTCTTATGTTTGCATGTTCGCTCTGCACATGAAGTTATTCACTTATCTTCACATGTTCGCTCTGCACATTAACTTATTCACTTATGTTTGCATGTTCGCTCTGCACATTAATGTCATCACATGTTAGAATTAGGGCCGGGACTTTAACGCGTTAATTAAGATTAATTAATTACACAAAAATGAACGTGTTAAAAAAATTAATGCATTTTAATCACACTTATTTTTGCACCGCGGAACGTTTCTCACTGGATGAGTTTCAGGCGTACCGATTATACTGGAGCACAATTATTTAACGAGTTAAAAAGCCACCGACACTGATCACTGCCCATGGATCTATAAAGTTTTAATGTAGCCTGAATGCAGCTCAAACCGACCCGGTGCCTCAGCACTGCGACCAAGCTTTGATAAACACACCGGATCCGCGCCGGTTTACAGTATCCTCCCGTAGTTCAGCCGGTCGCTACTGTTTAAAAAGCGCTCGTCGCAGTGGAGCTGAGAACAGCGGAGTTTCCTCTGCTGCAGCTGAACAGCTGACATGTGGTCAAGACGTAGGTAGCCTACAGACCTGTCACTGTCTCACGGTGCACATCACACAGGGAAAACATAGCGCTGCCTGTGTTTTATTAATGTTTACATCAGGCTGAGTTCAACAAATCAGTTTATGCTATCGCGATTTAAGTAGTTAAATAGGCTACAGTAATCATCATAGTGTAGTGGCAGGAAAGACCATTTACCAAATAACGTGTTACTTAAACATTTTTCATTGTGCTGTGCTCTAAAAATAAACTAACAAACTAGTGTAGAGTCCTGTATAAGGAGTGTTCAGCTTAAATTTTCCCCTTAAATTTAGGTTCTCAGGAAAATCGCATGTTATCAGGTAATCGTTAATCGATTGATAAGGTCCATCAACTAACGATTAATGAATTAATCGATAAATTGCATCCCTAGTCTGTTGATCTTGGTTAAGTACCACCTTGAAAAAAAATAAACAATGTTTTGTTGCTTAAGCTTATGTATTCAGTCATTATTCAATGGTATACTGAAACCCATATGAAAAATTGCTTTTCACTGTTCTCAGGTCAAATATTTATATGTGATTAAAAATGCGATTAATTTCGATTAATTAATTACAAAGCCTCTAATTAATTAGATTAATTTTTTTAATCGAGTCCTGGCCCTAGTTAGAATGTTAAAAAACCTGAATGCAATGGAAACCGATTAGTGACTCATGACATAATTGATGTACGTGACTTTAATGTCAGGTGATGAATAATTTACCCAGAATTCACAGGGAATCTGAAGATCATATTCAATTTAGTGAGCTTTATTGGCATGAAAAGACTTTTATTGCCAAAGCAAACACTAACAACAATAATAGTTATAACCACATTAGTTATATATAACTTAACATATAACAGTTGAAATAATCATAATAATAATCTGTCAGATCAGTCTGTGCCTTCATTCTTTGTCTTGAATATGCACTCCCTCCAGTCCGACTGTGGCTTTACAGCAGGGGGGGTCAAACGTTAACCCATTCCCTGCCTCTCCCAAGCAGGCTGCAGATGCCGGCTTCGTTGCAGACTGGTCCGCTGACTTTGGTTCAATGCCAGCAAATGGAGATGCCGCTTCAGGAGCCAGGGCCCCTGCTGCCTCAGGAACCGAGGCCCCTGCTGCCTCAGGAGCCGAGGCCCCTGCTGCTGTAGGGCCAGAGGGGGCACAGGGCGGGGCACAGGGTGGGGCTCAGGGCTGGCCCGAGGCTGACAGCTTGCAGCCAGGTGGAGACACAACTACACCTCCTCACGACAGTGAGGCAGCCACAGCAGCAGGAGACGAGGTTAGCAGCTGGGACTTTCAAACTAACTCCAATCTTCCTCCTTCTGCCATCAGAGGTGATGAGGATATGACAGAACAGGTTTCAGATTCAGGGCAGGAACACCGCAGGAAGTCCACCCCAGGACTTATTTTCACCAATGAGTATGGTGAAGAGATTGAGGACAGCACAGAGGATAGAGGAGACAAGTGGTCAAGGTCTCCGGATGGGTCTGGGTCTGAATATGAGACAGCTGAGGAGTGGGGTGATGGAGGTCAGGGGGGAGGCTGGGCAAGTGCAGATGATGAACTTTCATATGAAAATCATCCTCCAGTGAACACCAGTGATGGGTGGGGAGGTGGATATGATGGTGTAGAACAAGTTTTACCAGAGAGCGATGAAGCAGACAGAGAGTGTCCAGCTGAAAATGAGCTGCCAGGCACACAAAGTGATCTCATTTCAGTTGACAGAAGTCATTCAGAATCTGCAGAGAAAGAAGGTGTAAGAGTCTGTACATCTGAAACACAGGGAGGAGGTGCGTTTGATTCAGCTCTCTCAGCTGAAACACAGGGAGGAGGTGCGTTTGATTCAGTTCTCTCAGCTGACACACAGGGAGGAGGTGCGTTTGATTCAGATCCTTTTGCTGAAACACAGAGAGGAGGTGCGTTTGATTCAGATCCTTTTGCTGAAACGCAGGGAGGAGGTGCGTTTGATTCAGATCCTTTTGCTGAAACGCAGGTAGGAGGTGCGTTTGATTCAGTTCTCTCATCTGAAATACAGGGAGGAGGTGCGTTTGATTCAGATCCTTTTGCTGAAACGCAGGGAGGAGGTGCGTTTTATTCAGTTCTCTCAGCTGAAACACAGGGAGGAGGTGCGTTTGATTCAGATCCTTTTGCTGAAATGCAGGGAGGAGGTGCGTTTGATTCAGTTCTCTCAGCTGAAACACAGGGAGGAGGTGCGTTTGATTCAGATCCTTTTGCTGAAACGCAGGGAGGAGGTGCGTTTGATTCAGATCCTTTTGCTGAAACGCAGGGAGGAGGTGCGTTTGATTCAGTTCTCTCAGCTGAAACACAGGGAGGAGGTGCGTTTGATTTAGATCCTTTTGCTGAAACACAGGGAGGAGGTGTGTTTGATTCAGATCCTTTTGCTGAAACGCAGGGAGGAGGTGCATTTGATTCAGATCCTTTTGCTGAAACGCAGGGAGGAGGTGCGTTTGATTCAGACCCCTCAGCTGAAACACAGTTTGGAGGTGCGTTTGATTCAGACCCCTCAGCTGAAACACAGTTTGGAGGTGCGTTTGATTCAGATCCCTCAGCTGAAACACAGTTTGGAGACAAGGGGGATGGTTTTGAATTTGATCCGTTTGCTGAGACCTCAGGAGAAGGTGGGGTTGTGGCCACTGGGGATGGAAGAAGTGGGTGGGATACAGACCCTTTTACCAACAGTTTCCCAGCAGCCTCTTCAGGGACTGAGGGTCCTGCCTCCAACACCACATCCTGGCAGGAAGTTAGTGACAGCAGTGGCTTCAGCTCTTCTATCACTCGAAACTCTGCATCTGCCTCAGCAGCAGGAGGAATTAAAGATGTAAAGGTTCCCAGAATTCACAAAGAACCAGAAAATTCAGACATGTCCGAAGATGAAGCTGCAAACCGGAGATTTGGAAAGTTGTACCAAGAGCTAGATACAGAAAAAGAAGAGGTACTTGACTTCCTCCCCTCTTCAGTGTGGTAGATTTTAGCATAGAGTAGACTAGAAATAAACAAAAAACCCTTTCCTGCCTTCTATCCTCCCACAGATTGAGAAACAACGTGAAAGTATTTCTCCTAAAACCTGGATCCCAGCCTGAGCTCCTCCCACCTCTCCTCTTGCTTGCTTTATCTGCTTGTTCATTCCATAATTTCATTTTGACGTTAAATCCATCTCTATAACTCCGAAAGGCTGTTTAACACTGATTCTTTGTCTTTGCAATTTGATTCAGGCCACTGATGCATTTAATGGATTTTCACAGGTAATTTTTGAAACTAAACTTAAATTTGCAGCCATTGTCCAGATGAAATTTGCACTTTTCAGAGATACAGATTATTTAGATCTAATTCCGTCCACAGGAACTATAGATTTTATCCAGTCAAAATGGGTTTAATTGTTTGCTGCAGCCTTCCTGCTGTCCTGTATCATAATAATCTCTAAATGTTCTTTTTTTCTGTGAATGCCAAATATTCATATATTTCTGGGTCCTGACTGACGGTTGTGACTCTTCTTTATTTTTAACACATGCATTGTGAAGGATGCCACTGGCCCATCATTTTTTGCCGATTTTGATAACATGGTAAGTTCAGTACATCATGTGCAATATTTTGTTAAGGTGACATGTCTGCCATTCAGAATGCTGTGTTCATTTCTTAGTTTCTTTTGAAGACGTTTATCTGTTAATGTGTTTGTCAACAGTGTTTTTTAAACATTTGTGTGAACTTTGTCTTCTTGCTGTTTGGTCAACAGTTTTTTTTTTACTTAAATACTGTATATATTTTATTTTAAATTTTTCTTTGTCTTTAGTATAACAGTAACTATTAAATAATGGTAGAGTAGTATGAATAAATCGTCCATGTGGGTACTTGCTTAGAATTATATGCATTGTGTTAAATGTGATGCCAAAGGTCAGTTGCCAAAGTGCCAAATGTGAACAGTTTTAGGGTTGACCACCATCTTTTTTTGCAAAAGAACGACGTTGATGCTGAATCAGCTGAGGCTCCTGAAGCCTCAGAGACAGAAACTGCTGAGGAACAAGACAAGCCTCCATCTCCCCCTGTGGGTGAGGAATCTACAGCTCCACCAGCTGTAGGAGAGTTAGACAAACATGCAGCTTCCCCTGTTGGAGGAGAGGTGGAGGAACCTGAAGCTCCTCCTGCTGGCGAGGAACCTGCAGCTCCTCCTGCTGGCAAGGAAGATGCAGCTCCTCCTGCTGGTGAGGAAGATGCAGCAGAATGTTCTGGCAGCACGAAGGAGGAGAAGTCTGCTGTGAGTTGACATCACAATAACTCTGTAACGGCACTGCAGCTATCATCAATACCATCATTATCATCATCATCATCATCATCGTCACCATCATCATCGTCATGACCATCATCACCATCATCATCATAACCATCATCATAACATCATTATGACCATCACCATCATCATCATCATCATCACCATCATCATCATCATCATCACCATCAGCACCATCATCATCATCATCATCACCATCATAACCATCATTATCATCATCATCATCATATCCATCACTATCATCATCATCATCATCATAATCATCATCATCATAACCATCATTATGATCATCACCATCATCACCATCGTCATGACCCTCATTATGATCATCACCATCAGCACCATCATCATTATCATCATCACCATCATCATCATCATCATAACCATCACCATCAGCACCATCATCATTATCATCACCATCACCATCATCACCACCACCATCATCATAATCATCATCATCATAACCATCACCATCAGCACCATAATCATGACCATCATCATCATCATCATAACCATCATTATGATCATCTCCATCATCACCATATCATCATCATTGTCACCATCATCATCGTCATGACCATCATCACCATCATCATCATAACCATCATCATAACATCATTATGATCATCACCATCATCATCATCATCATCACCATCAGCACCATCATCATCATCATCATCATCATCATCACCATCATAACCATCATTATCATCATCATCATCATCATCATCATAGCCATCACTATCATCATCATCATCATCATAGCCATCACTATCATCATCATCATCATCATAGCCATCACTATCATCATCATCATCATCATCATAATCATCATCATCATCACCATCACCATCATCACCATCATTATGATCATCACCATCATCATCACCATCATCACCATCGTCATGACCCTCATTATGATCATCACCATCAGCACCATCATCATTATCATCATCACCATCATCATCATCATCATCATCATAACCATCACCATCAGCACCATCATCATTATCATCACCATCATCACCACCATCACCATAATCATCATAACCATCACCATCAGCACCATCATCATGACCATCATCATCATCATCATAACCATCATTATGATCATCACCATCATCACCATTATCATCATCATCGTCATGACCATCATCACCATCATAACCATGATTATGATCATCACCATCATCATCACCATCATCATCGTCATGACCATCATTATGAGCATCACCATCATCACCATTATCATCACTGTCATCATTGTTATGACCCTCATTATGATCATCATTATCATCACCATTATCATCACCGTCATCATCGTCATGACCCTCATTATGTTCATCACCGTCATCATCGTCATGACCCTCATTATGATCATCACCATTATCACCATTATCATCACCGTCATCATCGTCATGACCATCACCATCATCATAACCATCATTATGATCATCACCATCATCATCACCATCGTCATGACCCTCATTATGATCATCACCATCATCACCATTATCATCACCGTCATCATCGTCATGACCATCACCATCATCATAACCATCATTATGATCATCACCATCATCATTACCATCGTCATGACCCTCATTATGATCATCACCATCATCACCATTATCATCGTCATGACCCTCATTACGATCATCACCATCATCACCATTAATATCATCATCACTGTCATCATCGTCGTGACCATCACCATCATCATCACCATCGTCATGACCCTCATTATGATCATCACCATAATCACCATTATCATCGTCATGACCCTCATTTCGATCATCACCATCATCACCATTATCATCATCACTGTCATCATCGTCATGACCATCACCATCATCATTACCATCATTATGATCATCATCATCACCGTCATCATCGTAATGACCATCATTATGATCATCACCATTATCACCGTGTCATCATCGTCATGACCCTCATTATGATCATCACCATCATCACCATTATCATCGTTGTCATCATCGTCATGACCCTCATTATGATCATCACCGTCATCACCATTATCATTACCGTCATCATCGTCATGACCCTCATTATGATCATCACCATCATCACCATTATCATCACCGTCATCATCGTCATGACCCTCATTATGATCATCACCATCATCACCGTCATCATCGTCATGACCCTCATTATGATCATCACCATCATCACCATTATCATCACCGTCAGCATCGTCATGACCATCACCATCATCATAACCATCATTATGATCATCACCATCATCATCACCATCATCCCCATCGTTAGACCCTCATTATGATCATCACCATCATCACCATTATCATCATTGTCATGACCCTCATTGCGATCATCACCATCATCACCATTATCATCATCACTGTCATCATCGTCATGACCATCACCATCATCATAACCATCATTATGATCATCATCATCACCGTCATGACCATCATTATGATCAACACCATCGTCATCAGCTTCATCACTGTTATTGTCATCGTCATCATAACGTTTAAATCATCAACAATAAATTAATTGACTCCATTGTTGGAATTATTTGCATACAGGTGGAGGTTTTGACAAAGTTATTTCTTGAGCAAAGTCTTCATTACAAATACTAAATAAAATGATAACTTAGTTTATTATAAAGATTGATAATTTACTACAAGTTCGAGTGTAACTGATTGAGATTTGCAGTCAGATTACAGATCGAATACTATTTGTTAAACACAAGAAATAAAGGGATCAATGAGAAGCAGGTTTAACAGGTAAAGTGATGCAAAGCAACATCGACTGAGTCACTTAATCCTATCTGGTGCAACCTGCATGAGTCTTATATTATTTTACTAATTTTGTTATGATTTGTAGTTTATTACATTGAGGGTTAATGTGTGTTATTTATATAACAGTGTAGTTATTATCTAAACATCCCACGTTTGTTGAATGTTGTTAAAGATATGTTAATCTTAAGATAATGACACCATTCTTAATTTCATACCTCCATAACACTCGACTCTTGTCAAATGTTAAGAATGACTGTCTCTTTCTGATCCAAATTTATCTTTGTTCATAATACACCAAGCTTACATTGATGATTTATCTGTACTAATCATAAAGGTGACTGTAAACTAAAAGATACTGCAATATATTCCTGTTCAATGAATTCATTTCTTTCTACACACAGGTGTCTCCTGCTGAGGAAACCACAACATCTCCAGGTGAAGCAGCTCCATCGGTAACTATCATCTCATGAATTATCAATAATCTATAATTAATTACCATTAAAACAAAAGAAAATAACTCACTCAAACTCAGCATAATCAATTTTAGCAGTCAACATTTTGATCACTAAAACATCTTCCAAAAGCAAAACACTGTATCATGATTGTCAGCTGGCAGAGAAAACATCTCCTGTTTAGTCAATCAATCAAAATTTAAGATGTTGAGAAAAATAGAAATTTAATCTGATTTTAAATGGATTAATCAATAAGAATCCTGTGTATGAACCTTTAACACATATAATCAAATATAATAATCAACCTGTAAAACACATCCTACTTCAAAAATTTGGTCATTTTAAAGTAGAAAAATTAACATGGGGCGAGTAGATAGAATTTACTAGGCGGATGAACACTATGTGAGTAATTCTAATAAACACAAATTATTTTTCTACTTGTGGTGAGTAAACCACTAAAAGACCACAACTGCTGACAAAAATCTATCTGATGTTACTCAGGCACAAATCAGCACAGACATGGTAATGCTTTAAAATTTTTAGGATTACCCACTGTTAGCGACGAGCGACCAAATGAAGCGCACCATTACCATGAGTTAACTTGTGGATTTCAGTGGTTTGACCATTGTTGGAAATATTTGGAATAACGTAAGTACACAATTCAACAACAAATTGAACAAAGGTCAAGTTATTTGTAAACAATTTAATGCAGAATTCCTACCTACATATTATATACTTATCTAAGTTAGAAATGTATTTATGGAATTTATTTGGGATTTTTCTAAATAATCATTGTATATGCATAAATTTTTGTTTTGTACATGTGTAGCTGGGACGATCTGCAAACCCGACAACACTGCGTTGTCTTCTGGTTCGTAATTGGAGGCTGGACACAGGCACATTGGTTGAACTCAGGGTTTATTCCTGTTCGAATCTGTTCGAATCCAGAAAGAGCAAAATGTCATCACATGTATCCAGCTTCACAACAACACGCCTAACATGAGAAAAAGACGAGCTTAAACGTGTATACCAGGAGAAGATAGTATGGCGGACAACAGCCCACACACACAGCAGAAACGTGTTTAGCTAGCTCCCTCAAACTGTCAAAGCTCACTTTACAAGCAACATATACAAATGAAAAAGATGTGGTTTATCTGGCCTAATGATATTAAGAATAACTAAACCACTCTATGCTCTTATATCAGCATTAGAACTTTGTAATTTTAATTGTTGGACCAGCTGCCTTAAATACATACCTCTTGTAGTTGAGCTCAGTACAGACTGACGAGAGACCAGAAATTACGCAGTACATCCACTCACAATCAGTAGAGGGCGCCATAACACAACTAATAAATGCACCCTTTCCAATGCCAAGAATGGTGAACTTGCAAACAGCAGAACAAATTAGGGACTTTGGTGAAATTAGCACATATTACATTAAAACACAGACAATATTCTTTTAGTAGTTTGTTTCTGATATGTCATGTCGTCTGTCTGTTACACGTTTTTGTGAGAGAAAATAAAAAAACCTTAATGTGAGAGCCAACTGCCACGTCTCCTCTTCAGGAAAAGATGCCTATCCCCTCGGTGGTGATTGAGCCCGCCTCCAGTAACGAAGGTGATGATGATCGTGATGCTGACATAATTTCTCCCACCACCATCAGTGACAATGATGTGATAGCTGACAACCAGACCATGAAACACATGAGTCCGTCTGGTGGTGTGTCGGGACTCCCTGATGACTTTATCTACAAGGTGGGACTTATTCCAGACATTAACTGGGAACCTTTAAAGCTGCAAAATAAAGAAATACACACTCTCTGTATGCATTTTTTTTTTTACAGAAGTGGTCAACATTTTCATTCTCTTGCCAGAAAAAGTGTTGGGTTGGTGTTTTTCTGCCTACAGGTGGAGACGATGCATGACTTTGAAGCTGCAAATTCAGATGAACTTGAACTGAAGAGAGGTGATGTGGTGTTGGTTGTTCCCACAGCTTCAGTAGAGGATCAGGTGAGAACAGCTGGTGATATTTAAAATTTTGTAATTATTAGTTGTTAGAGTCAGTAATTAGAAGTCACTGAAATTGTAGTTGAGGCTGGTGTTGATGTTATGTTTCTTGCAGGATGCCGGCTGGCTCACAGGGGTCAAAGAAAGTGACTGGTTAGCACATGGAGTCGGTGCTCATAAAGGACTTTTCCCAGAAAACTTTACCCAACGTTTGGAGTAAGAAGTCTCGTCAGCTGGTGGAAAAAATTTGTAGAAGCTTCAGACATCAGTGTCCAAGCTATGCAGTCAACATGTAGCCACCCACTGAAAAACACCTTATAACCTGCTGCAGTCTGCCTGCAGGACAACAACAGGCTTTCTGTGGTAGTTGAAACTCTACTGAAACTGAAAGTCATTGTAATAAAATAGTACTATTCCCAGCATAACTGAAAATTAATAAGCATGATGTGATAGTATGGTCTACCCTTTTCTGGAACTGACATTTTTTGTTGTCTTTGAAAGAAAAAATAATTATTTATAATTTATTGGGAATGTTGCAATCTCTACATGTCTACTCCTACAAAAAGCAGAAGAAAAAACAAACAAACTATACCTTCTTTGCACCACATTTGTTGTACTAATTTTGTTGCTCTGCTATGGAATATATCAGAAGTTGTAGTGCTGTGATCTATTTAAATGTGCTCTGTGTCACATGAAACTCTTGGGTTTGTTGATTTTATTCAGACACATCATTATGGTCACTGTAGATTCACTGTTTGTGTATTTCTGTAAAATCATGTTTGAGTGTGGTGATATTTGCTTTTGCAGACAGTGATGATTTTACTCATGGATGTGTGTTGTGTGTTTGCCAAATGAATACTGATATGTAGTAAGTAAGCACTGGTAAATAAACCAGTGCACATTCAGCATGAAAAAGTATTCCCAGCTGAAAAAAATAAAGAATCTGCCCATTATGAAATATCATTGTATAGTTGTATGTCATATGTTTTATGAAAAGTATATTTGCAAGAAACGGAGCCGATCAGGAGATAGTCCAATATTACCAGCTAGTTATTCATAAGAGTACATCACATGGAAATGTATTGACAGATGTAATATGCAATCTATGTTGTCTGTATATTTCAGGTCTCCGTATTTCAGCACTTCTGTAGAACAACAACTACGATGTCACTGTCTTTGATAGTGAAGTAAAACAATTAATGTAGAACGTTGTGATGTACAAACCATAAACATTATGTCAATATCAATAAATAAGAGGTAATCAATTACACATTTTCAAAGTTTTCTTTGGCAAATTAGAATTTGTGCGCAAAGCCACATCAGGCATTATGTACAAAGTATATATTTGTCCTGTTGTGTTGGTTAAGCGCAAAAAATAGATTCAGGAAACAAGCTAGCAAAAAGTACAGTAAAATGCAGTTTTATTAAGTAGCTGGTCAGAAAGTTTTGGGTAGTCCGATGACTGGGCAGTTGAAATTGGGAATGAAAGGTAATGCACTGGATGATGTGAATTATCAGCAGCTGAGCAGTGAGAAGCATAAAGTAGATCATATTTGTATCTTATGGTGTTAGGGTTAAAGTGCGTTTATTTTGAGTTCAAGTTTCTCTCTCCTGGGATAGGTACACCTAACCCTCCCCAGGTAACAAAACATCAAGTTTTCCTTCACCTAACCCTAACCCCCTAATTTGGAGAAATGCCCAAATTAAACCTTAACTCAATTTGGATAAATGCCTAAACGTAATCATAACCCCAATTTAGATAGATGCCTAAACAACCCTAGCCCCAATTGTGATCTTGACCCTAACCATACCCCCATATTCCTAATTGGACTCTAGCCCCCCCAGTTGTGGCCTAACCCTACTTCCAAATTCTAACCCCAATTTGGTTCCCTACTCTAATCTTAATCCCAAACCCTGATTTTAGCCTGCAAATTAACCCTAGAGGTCCAATTGAGGCAAATAGGCCAATTAATCGAGAGTTCCGTATATAGCCTATAGAAAGCCCCTATAAAGGCAAATTAAATATACGAGGTACGTTATGTTAAATTAAACATTCGCAGGTTAAAGATAAAGGATGGAGGAAAAGTAAAGGGAAAGGAAATAAAGAGGGAAAAGGAAGAGGAAATAAGGGTTAATAAATAAATTAATTAATTGGCATAAATACAATAAATATATAATTTATGGGGTAATATAATTTGGTATAAGGGTATAAAATAAGGTTAATTTAATAAGCTAAACAATAAGTAAGTTAAAACAACTACTCTAATACAATTAGTTCATGGGCAAAATACTAAGTTAAAAACAACAATTTAAAAAAACAAGCAAGTTCATCATTAAGGGTATAAAAAGGAGACAAACAGTGGAGAACATTCAGTTTGGCACAGATCTCTGAGGGACCAACATCTCTCCAATGTAATTTAAAATAGTGGGAACTTACCTGTAGGTAGGCGAAAATGCCTGGAGAAGTCCAAGACGGACGAAACGTCGCGAGAAAAAAATATTAGAAAAAACAATAAATTAAAAAAGCCAAACATAAAAAATAGAAAAATATTAAAAAACCTAAAAAAAGAGAAAAATATAAAACCTAAAAAGAGAAAAATATAAAATCTAAGGAAAGAGGAAAATATAAAACCTAAGGAAAGAGGAAAAGGCGGTATTATACTTGATATAAAATGTAATTTCATTATAAATATATACTACACAAGATTAATTATACGTTATTATATAAATACCCCGCTATCATTTTAAACCTAATTTGAGAAGATGGGGATGGGGGACTGGCCATCTGCAGGGTGGAGAGTGCACCCCTGGGAGGCCACTATGTGGTGCCCAGTTCAGTCCCCTAACCTACCCTAACCCTAAGTATAGGTAAACTAAGTATAGAGATAGGAAAATTATGATAAGTGTATATATAAACTAAGAATAGATTTAGGAAAATAAGATAAGTATATCTAAACTAAGTATAAGTAAATTAGACAAATAAAACTAATTAACAGATATTAGATTTAAGCTAAGGGGACTAGGGGATGGGTCAGTCTGCGGGGTGGAGAGTGCATTTCACCGGGGCCACCAGGGTGGACACTGGTTTTCATACCGGGACCACCTGGGTGGGCACTGGTGTTTTTTCCCCTTCCCTACCCCCTCACTGATCCTAACCCTAATTGGGATTTTTTATGGACATGGGGGATGGAATAAATATGTTAAGATTCATAATAAATTCATAATTGATACATTTAATTAAAATAATTCAGTTATTTATTAAACATAATTGGATTCATCTAAAAATATAGTCTGAGTAATTTTATTACAATTAGGAAATGGTACAATTTGCTTAATCTTAATAATTACATAATAATTCATTTTTAAATGCAAATTAATTCAGCAATATATTAAACATAATTGGGTGAATCAAAAAATATAGTCATAGTAATTTTATTTCATGTAGGGGATGGTAGAGTTACTAAAACATAAAGTGCCATTTGTTAAAGCGTCATTTAAGTTAGAAGCCAAACAGAGGCTATAAAAGAGAGAAGTGCCAGAGCACAGCTCATTGTTGATCTGGAGCTCGAACGGACAACATCGCACTGCCAGCTAGACCTACAGCTACAGTTTTGAGTGTGTCATACGCCTGAAGAAGACCACAATTACGGTCGAAACGTTGCTGACACATCTTATTTTGTTGATTATGTTTGCATTTTGCAAATTTCAATTTTATTTTGTTTGAAAATAATTTTATTTTAAAAGAGAAAAAAACAAACTCACTGGATGGATGAGTTCGAGGATGAGGATTGACTGGACTTTGGTTTGGCGAGATGGTCAACGCCAGCCGGTGTGCCATCAATTTGGAGAGAGAAGAGGAGGGTGGATGGAGAGAGCCCCCCCCCCGTTTCCTACGGGAGTTGGGTGGAGTTCCCGGTCCCCAACCGGGGATGGGGTCAATTCCCCGGCTCCAACCGGAGACGGGATAACTTCAACGCACCTAATTGTAACCAGTGCCAGAGAATGGGAGGGATAGAACTTGATTTCAAGTCTCTAGCCCATTCCTATCTGAAGTTATTCTAAAAAGTATAATCCTCAAAAGTATAATCCTGGCTATTACCCCTTTAAACCTCAAATGGCCATTTTAGGGGTGCAAATGTCACACTTCAACATGTGTCCCTATCCACTCCAAATCACCTGAAACGTGCTCCTAACCATGTTCTGGACACACTTATTCCCAAACCCACTTGACACTGACACCATTTGACACTTTGGTTTCGGCTGTGAATCTCCGCTACTCCCGGCACCACATGTGGTGCTCCACATATATCATACTTATTAGATTCCAGTACCCCCTACTGAAGTGCATTTATCCTTATACCGTACTCCCTTCTACACGCCTAAACCCAACCAACCTAATGCCACAAAGTGATTCTTTGTTCCCCGGTGGTATGTCACTGCAGCTGGCTCGTATCTTTGTGGGTGTTGACAGTATAGCAGAAAAATGTGATGACCACTCACAAATGAAATCAAACTACATTAGAATAGCAATGTAAACAAATAAAATCAGTGACAATAACATGTACAAGTGTGATACAGTGAAGTCTTAAGTCTTACTTACTTCCCACCAAGAATTGTTACCAGGCGTGGCAAGGCTGTAGTATGCAGTTTGGGACTGAGATTACTTTTGTGTATCACTGACACCAGTAACACGCATGGCTGTCCATTCACGAAGACACGCTGCACTGTCTGCTCACTTTCAGTGCATGGGGCAGGACCTCTGTTGAGATAAAAGATAGAAAACATAAAATATTGTAGAACTACGAAAATCTCAGACTAAACTGACAACTAGGGCTGTGTAACTGTATGATTGAAACACCTGTTTGCATACTGTATACTTACCTTTTGCATGGAGCTGTAAGAGATGCATTCATCCACCTGTCAATATCTATCTGTAAAGTGGCGAAGTCTTTACACCTTAAAATAAAAAAATTAATCACATGTAAGATGTAGATTAACAGAAATATGACCAGTCTATATCTTTGTTAACTAATATGAATCAATATTTTTAGTTTTCGAACAAAATCATGCATTGATTTTCATTTTCCATAATTAAATAATCCTTATAAGATATCAATACTGTTGACTCGTCTTCTAACAACAGGACAAGCTGCATTCTTGCACTTTTGCATGATTTCTGTTGTCATGACATACTCAAGACGACATGCAACCATGTCTTCCTCTGTCCCATAAGCATCCCATGAAGTCCCTTTAAATCGCCCAATGGTGTTTAGCCACGATAATTTCCCCTGGGACCACTCCTTCTTTTCAAAACGTTTGTGGACTTGTAGTAGGGTGGAAATCCAATTATTGGAACAAGTATTAAGGTCAGTTTTAATCCCAGGTCTCCTCTTAATAGCTATATGAAGCACATACAGGAGGTTGTCCACTGTACATGTATTTGTCAACGACACTGTTTGCTGCTCTATCCACCCTTCTCCTCCCCAATATGGACAGCATCCCTGTATTTTTTGTGGTGGCGGGTGTACTGCTGCACCTTTGATGTGACTCTTAGTCTTTGGATGTTTTTGGCTGGCAGATGTTGCAGATTCCACAAGACGCTTTTTCAGTGGAGGAGGGGAGTTTAAGTACTTGGACTTTCTTTTTCGAGTACGTCGCTTCTTCCATTTCTCTTCTTGTGATAGGGGAAAAGAGTGTGGACCATCAATTTCCTCTCCATCATCATTGTTGCTTGGCTGTTTCTGTTTTTTGAGTAATGTTCCTTTTATTCTTCCCACAACAAACTCATGCTGGAGCTGCAGAAAATCTCCTGCTCTTCTATGCAGCTTTGATGCCAGAACAACATTTTTTGTTGTGCGGAACCAATTTTAAACAATGGCATTACTGTCTCTTGTTTTGCGAAGATGTTTCAGCATAATGCCTCACCAAAGGGGAACTGTACCTGCATAATCTAAAAGAATGTCCAATACAGACTCACAGAAATGGGTATTTTTTTGTAGTGCACCCTCGGCTGCATCTTCCTTTCTGGCTTTATCATTTGTGTCCTTTACCACTGCTTCTATGAGAGCAAAGAAAGGTGATGACTTCTTAATTGATTTATGCTGGTCTTCAGAGAGACTTGGTTCTTCATCATCATCAGCATTTATTAGGTTTATCTGGTCTGTCTTCTGTGTCTGTATGGCTTCCTGCAGTCTTGACAGATGTTCCTGACATATTTTTGTCTCAGTCCTTGATGAAAAACACACAATGAGGACTTCATAATTGACAAAATGACAGAAAAATCTGTGGCATTTTGGAGAAGGGCTAAGTTGTACAGGAAAAGATTTTTTGTTTCTTTTTTGCACTGCACCTTGCTCAAATTCATGCTTACCAGTTTAAGCATGTGAGCAGCACAGAGGTGTATCACAGTCATTTGCACTGTCTGCTGCTCTTGGCACACCTGAAAACAAAGTCGCAAGCATTGCTGTATTGAAATTGTATTGAATGCTTGAATGACCGCGTGGATCATGGCCCAAATGATCCACGCCCCAGTTTCAATTTTTTGTGGCTTGTTGCAGTGTTTTGGTCAGATGTCAGCATTTCTGCCACTGGAACCACAGTTTGGGTTGTGGACTGGCATGATGTGCAGAGTGCATAATACAGTACTGACTGGCTGCAGGGGTGAGGTTTAGCAACTACACTGCCAGTTGCATCCATATATAACAGACAATCATTCTTCTTCTGTTGTCCTTGTAAAATATACAATTGTAATTTTGAAAATTGTGAATTAGAAAGGGTGACATTGCAACATACTGAATGGCATTGTGTTTTAACTTGGAGCTTGGTTTAGGGGATGAACCAGTGAACCTTTTGGGGGTTACTGGGGGTGCACTCTCCACCCCATGGAAGGTGGGTCCCCATCGCTATCTTCCAGAATTAGGGTAAGTATTTTCCTTTTATTTAGGTTTCTATTGTTTTCTAGGTTTTTTCCATTTTTTTTTAGGTTTTTTATTGTTTTTTAGATGACTTAGGCTTTAATTTTTCTTAATTCCCTCCCTTAATTTAGGTTTAACATGTCTTTTTCTTCCGTAGGTTTGATTAGGGCAGGGGAACTGAGCCTATCCCCCTCTACTTGTGAAGGGGACAGGAGATGCACGCTCCATCCCCCGGTCGTACCTGCCCCCCCGGGTCCACCCTAGGTGTGGGTAGGGTTGGCGAGGTGGCTGGCGCCTTTTGCCATACCCAACCTCTGTCCACCCTCCCTGCGTTCTTCCCCACATTTTGGGTAAGTACCACTTGTTTTTAGTCGCGGTGTATTTAATTAATAATGAATTTGTTTTTATCTATTTATTAGTTTAGGTATGTATTATAAATGAGATGTATATGAAGTATAAATTAAATGAAGGGTTAGGGTTAGGGTTAGGGGGTTAGGGTTAGGTAAGGGGAACTGAGCCTGTCCCCTCCTCGGTTGGAAGGGGACAGGGAAGGCACTCTCCGTCCCCCGGTCGTGCTTGCCACCCCGGTCCCACCTTCTCTCTTTCGGGTAGGGCTGGCGGGGCCGCTGGTGTCCACCGCGACGGACCACCGTCCACCCTCCCTCCTGCCAACTTCCCATCTAGGTAGGTAAGTATTGTTTTTTAATCGCGGTGTATTTATGTAATAATTAACTTGTTTTTTATGTTTTTAACTAGGTAGGTATATATTATGAAATTAAAATTTATATCAAGTATCAAAAATGAAATCCTTAAATAAATGAAAATTAACGTGTGCCTAGCGGCAACGTTTCGACCGTAGGAGGTCTTCTTCAGGCCTAGCACACGAAAAAAAGAAAGACTGGCTGGGTCTCTTCTGGCTGTAGAAAGATGTTTCCCCTCTGACTGCCCAAGTAAGAATGAGCTCCTCCAGAGCTTCAGCTTATATAGGGTTATAGAGATAAAAACCCCTCACATGACCCCCTCACAAGAAATTCATTCGCTCATAACTTTTGACAGGAAGGTCATAGAGACTTGAAACCAACACCTACCCCCCCATTACATGGGGTGGGCTTTCCAACGGTACCACCCTCGACTCTCTACGAGCTTCCGTTCCCGAGATACGCCACTTCCGGTTCCGGTTTTCTGTATCTCGGGAACCGTACGTCGTAGAGACTCGGAACCAAGACAGGCGTGTTCAGCACCCTCCTAAACCATCCGACAGATCTTGGTTGCAAGTCTCTACGACCTTCGGTTCCCGAGTTATAAGCGTTTGAATTTTCCCATTCAAGTCAATGGGAGTGAGTGAAAAACGTGTTTTGAAAAAAGTTGTCTCCAGAACATGCATAGGAGCATGTTTCAGGCCATTTGGAGTGGAGGTACCTATAATAAAAGTTGACTTTTTTGTGAAATTGATCAATAAAGACATTGTGTTCTACTGTGTTGTAGTCTCTTGTCATGGTATGTATGAGCCCAAATGAGGCTAGGGTTGGCTAACCCTGAGTTTTTATCCTAAACCTAACCATCTAGGGCCTATGTGCCTAACCCTAACCACTTGGCATCCAAGTCTTGTCAATAGTCATGACATTTTATCAACCCTAGGTGGTCAAGTGTGACTGTAAGTGGTCAAGTGTAACCCTAGTGTGAGCCTAGGGTTGTGTCAGCCTAGGGTTATGTCAGCCTAGGGTTGTGTCAGCCTAGGGTTGTGTGCCTAGGGTTGTGTGAGCCTAGGGTTGTGTGCCTAGGGTTGTGTGAGGCTAGGGTTGTGTCAGCCTAGGGTTGTGTGAGCCTAGGGTTGTGTGCCTAGGGTTGTGTGAGGCTTGGGTTGTGTGGCTAGGGTTGTGTGAGCCTAGGGTTGTGTGAGCCTAGGGTTGTGTGCCTAGGGTTGTGTGAGCCTAGGGTTGTGTGCCTAGGGTTGTGTGAGGCTAGGGTTGTGTGAGCCTAGGGTTGTGTGAGCCTAGGGTTGTGTGCCTAGGGTTGTGTGAGCCTAGGGTTGTGTGCCTAGGGTTGTGTGTGCCTAGGGTTGTGTGGGCCTAGGGTTGTGTGAGCCTAGGGTTGGGTTAGGGTTAGGGTTAGGGGGGTTAGGGGTTAGGGTTAGGGTTAGGGTTAGGGGGTTAGGGTTAGGGGGTTAGGATAGGGGTCCTGAAACCCTCTCCGGGTGGAGAAGGTGGATGCAGTGGCCATCCACCCATCTGGCCGACCGAAACTCCGGTCCCGGTAGGGTTGGCGGGGGCGACGGCGCCTTCGCCCGTACCTCACCTCCGTCCAACCATCCATGTTTTTTGTTGTTTGTTGTTGTCCTTTTTAGTTTTTAAAAAAACTTTTGGTTTGTTTTTTAGAAAGAAAATGAAATAAAAATGAAATAAAAACGCTTTTCCAAAACGGAAAAGGAAAAAATTGTTTTTTAGAAAAAAATTAAATTATTTTTATGAAATAAACAACAAAAGAAGGTGTGCCCAAAATAAAACAAACGACGTTTCGACTCTAATGAGTCTTCATCAGGTTCTCGGCACACTAAAAAGCAGGCTGGCTAGCAACTGGCTGCAGAAAATAGCTGCGCATAGTTCGCTGGTCTAGGCTGTTATGAGCTCTTCCCCTGTTGTCCCTCCTTTTATACCCTCTGTTTTTAACCCAAATTTTTAACTTAACTTTTAACTGTCTCAATGTTTGAACCTAATTTGCCCACCCCATTAACCCTATACATGAATTTTATCCTATACAAATGTTTTTATATAATGTTTTTAATAAATCGATGAATGTTAAATTTTTAAATTTTAATTTTTAATTTTTAATAAATAATGAATTATACCTCCCATGAATCCTTGGACTTAAAATTTAGAGTCCAATCAAATTTAGGATTAGGGGTGTGGTTAGGGTTGTTTTTAATTGTGTTTTTAATATGTTTATGAAATTTTTAATTTTTAATTTTTAAGTTTAATTTGGTACTTTCTTTAAAAATTATGAATTATGAATTATACCTCCCACAACCCCTAGACTTAAAACTTAGAGTCTAGTTAGGGTTAGGGTTGGGGGTATAGTTAGGGTTAGAACAAAAATTGGGTTAGGGTTAATGGCTAGGGTTAGAATTGTGGTTAGGGTTAGGGCCAAAGAGTAGGGTTAGGGTTAGAACTAAATTAGGGTTAGGCTTGTAGTTAGGGTTAGGGCCAAATATTAGGGTTAGGGTTAGGTAAGAGGTAGATTATATTTTATGTTACCTGAGGAGGATAGGTGCACTGGCAGCAGGGAAGGATGGATGGCCACCTCCAGGAAGTCCTGACCGCACACGCGAACGCACACACGGCGCGCCCACATATCGTGGTTCATGAGTGTTATAAAGTAATGTGTGTTGTAGGAAATATGTGTGATTATGTGTCTAGGGTCCTGAGGAGGAGAAGACCGAAGAAAGCGATGGTGAGAGATGTGGTACAAAATAAAATAAATTGCTATTAAAAGAGGAAAGAATAAAGTTTATGTGGGTTCAGTCCCCCTGGGGATTCGATCTCGGGTCTTCCAGGGGGTAGCGCATATGTTGAACCAGTGCGCCATTTTATTTCTAGGATTGCTAGTAGGAGAGAAATATAAGAGGGTAATGAAGGTGAGTGAAAAAAATTAATATTATGTGATTAATGCAAAATAATAAGAAAGGTGATGAATATGACATGTATGGTTACATGCTCATATATATACACACACAGATATATGTGTATACATGTGTAGAAGAGGAAAGGAGGCCGAGAAAATGAATGGACTGCTGGGGATATAAAGTGGAGATTAAAGAGTAGCAGAAAAGCATAAAAATGAGGTTAGGATGAGAGTGAAGAGTCCAGGGTGGAGATGGATGTTGAGAGGAGGGTGAAAGGGTCAAGAAAATGTTGTCAATGAGGAGGGATCTGTTGGGTCTCGATCCCGGGTCCTCCAGGGGAAAGCGCGCTGTTTAGACAGATGCGCCATTTTGTTAACCGAATTGTATTCATAAAAAAAGGAATATAAGACAAGGGCGATACAAGTAGGGATAAAATAGAAGGACATGGAGGAGAGGAAAGAAAGGGAGAGGGAGAGGGGGGGGGGGGGGGGGGGGGGGGGGGTTTTTAGGTTGTGGAATAGTAGGAGCTTGATGTGTAGTCGAGGGACATAGTAATGAGGTGTAGAAGAAACCACACATATATACATATATACAGATACACACACACACGCGCATACCCACATACAACCAGACATGTGCAGATACACACATACACATACATACATACATGGGCACACGAACCTGTGCGTGTGCATACATATACATATACATACATACTATAAACATAATGTGTACATGTGTACAGCACACAACATAATTATATGTGAGGGTAAAGGGTCAGGAGATGGGAGAAAGAGTGAGGGGTGGGGTTGGGGTTAGGGTTGAGGGTCAGGGATAGGGTTAAGGTAAAAGGGGGGGGGGGGGGGGGGGGGGGAAGGTTTTGGGGGGGTAAAAGGTAGAAGTAAGGGACCAGGGTAAAAGTAAAAGAGGATTAAATAGGGGGTAAAAGGTGGAAATAGAGTCAGAGAAAAAAAATTAAAAATTGAGAGGGGGATGAGGAGTGAAAAAGTATTATAGTAAGGATGGACTGGGTTAGGTCTCGATCCCGGGTCCTCCAAGGGATAGCGCATTACTTAAGGTGGTGTACCAATGTGTGGGCTAGTGAACTGTAGAAGAGAATGAGGCAGAAATAGGGTAAGCTGTAGGGGTAGAGGACATAGGAAAAAGGAAGAGAGAGGCATTCCACATAATTAAATAGTCAGGTTATATTTTATTATATTTTATTAGGTATTAAGGTATAGTATCTCATTGAGTATGAGTTATCCAAAGCAGGTGGAATTAGGGTACCATAGGATATGCATAGAGTCAATATACATAGCAGCATTCTACAGAATAGAGATATACTGACATCATGTTTTTTTAGGGGAAAATATAAAAACCGAAAAGTATATGTGATAAATGTAAGAGGGTTATGTATTAGAAGGAGAATGTGGGCGCGCAAATGCGCGCACGCGTGTGCGGCGATACGGAGGGCGTACAGTACGTGTGAGGAGGAGGGAGGGAGGGAAAAGAGGCAGGGAAAGAAGGGGGGGGGGAAAAAGGGAAGAGGGGAGATCAAGTAAAAGCCAAAACATGAGATAATAGATAATAAGTTGATTTTTAATTAAGACCAAGGGGTAAGAAGGTGTTGAGTTTAGACATCCAGATCTGTTCTTTCCGTTTTCGTTGTCCGCTGGTCCAGCTGGGGTCTGATTCTAGGCCTGTAATGAAGAGGTGGTCGACAGAGTGAAGATGAAAGTGACGAGAAAGATTAGTTTGAGGATAACCCCTGCTGATCAGACCCAAATGCTGTTTAAGTCTGGTCAGCAGGGGCTTGCCCGTCTCCCCGACGTAAAGCATGGCGCAAAATCTGCAGGTGATGGCGTAAATGATGTTGGGCGTAGTGAGGGATAGTGACTGGGTGATAGGCAGACCACGTTTACTATGGGAGTTGATAATGAATTTCTGGGGATGTAAGCGCCACTGGTGTTCGGAGCGGATGAGAGGTTGGCTGGAGAAGGTGGCCCTAACTAGAATGTCTCGGAGGCTAGGGTTTTTGCGTAAAGCAGAGATAACTGAGTAGTTTTGTAAGGGAGCA